>NC_091328.1:9196052-9468552 GCF_038502225.1 Cherax quadricarinatus
GACCCACCAAGGATACATCACTCAGTGCTTCACAAGGTTAGCAAACACAGAAGAACCGCCAGTGTCCCTCTGCGAGCCTACATCCAACAATCAACAGTGGTCTATGACAGCCTAGTCTTCAGCTTGTCCAACACCTGTTTGCGGAGAGAAATTTTGTTTGCCCCTTGGTCTCTAACATTTTGACAGGTGTTGTAGTGTGGACGAATTGTGTTGTAGGCCTACTGTATTTAGAATTTTAAATTAATTAAAACCTACTGTAGACTGTTATCGATAAAAGGTCGAAAATTCCTATGAAACGTAAAGATTACTTGTACTAGCGTAAAGGTAATTAGTTATAGTACTAACGTAAAGATAACTAGTTCTGGTACTAACGTAAAGATAACTAGTTCTGGTACTAACGTAAAGATAACTAGTTCTGGTACTAACGTAAAGATAACTAGTTCTGGTACTAACGTAAAGATAACTAGTTCTGGTACTAACGTAAAGGTAACTAGTTCTAGTACTAACGTAAAGATAACTAGTTCTGGTACTAACGTAAAGATAACTAGTTCTAGTACTAACGTAAAGATAACTAGTTCTGGTACTAACGTAAAGATAACTAGTTCTGGTACTAACGTAAAGATAACTAGTTCTGGTACTAACGTAAAGATAACTAGTTCTGGTACTAACGTAAAGATAACTAGTTCTGGTACTAACGTAAAGGTAACTAGTTCTAGTACTAACGTAAAGATAACTAGTTCTGGTACTAACGTAAAGATAACTAGTTCTAGTACTAACGTAAAGATAACTAGTTCTGGTACTAACGTAAAGGTAACTAGTTCTGGTACTAACGTAAAGATAACTAGTTCTAGTACTAACGTAAAGATAACTAGTTCTAGTACTAACATAAAGATAACTAGTTCTGGTACTAACGTAAAGATAACTAGTTCTGGTACTAACGTAAAGGTAACTAGTTCTAGTACTAACGTAAAGATAACTAGTTCTAGTACTAACGTAAAGATAACTAGTTCTAGTACTAACATAAAGATAACTAGTTCTGGTACTAACGTAAAGGTAACTAGTTCTAGTACTAACGTAAAGATAACTAGTTCTAGTACTAACGTAAAGATAACTAGTTCTAGTACTAACATAAAGATAACTAGTTCTGGTACTAACATAAAGATAACTAGTTCTAGTACTAACATAAAGATAACTAGTTCTAGTACTAACATAAAGATAACTAGTTCTAGTACTAACGTAAAGATAACTAGTTCTAGTACTAACGTAAAGGTAGCTAGTTCTAGTACAAACGTAAAGATAACTAGTTCTGGTACTAACGTAAAGATAACTAGTTCTAGTACTAACATAAAGATAACTAGTTCTAGTACTAACATAAAGATAACTAATTCAGGTATAAATGTAGATGACATCGTTCATAAAGCTCCTTTTAGTGTGAAACAATATAAAGCCTTGTTTAATTAAGGTGAAATATGGTGTATAAAGCTCTGTTGTGAAACGTATGCATAAAACTGTTAAAGTAAAACAGTGTAAAAAACTGTTTACAGTGAAACTGTATAAACTGTTTAGAGTAAAATAAACAGTTTTAGAGTGAAACTGTATAAAAATTTGCTTAAAGGTGAAACGCAGTTTAAAGTAGTGTTTAGGAGGAAACATGGTGTATAAAGTTCTATTTAGGGTGAGACGGGGTTTCACCCTTTTTTTTAAACTAAAATTTAGTGTTTCACCCTCTGTTTAGAGTGAAACATTGTATAGAAATATGCTCGATCTGCATTGTGTAATTCTAAGACAAAAGATGTCAGTCAACCACTCTTGAGCGTGATGATTAAGACACATGTGCAACATTTGGGTTTCTTTATTGTTGAAACATTTCTCCTACACAGTAGGCTTCTTTAGTCAAATACAGAGGCAGCAGGTGTAGTAGTGAATGATGTAATCAGTCCAGCAACTTTGGAGAAATTGTATTTGAGGCGGTAAGTTCCTCAGCCTGGAGAAGAGTTCAGCTCCATGGTCTGGAACGATATGAAGCCGAAGCACGAGAATGGACGGTGAATGTCCGGGTTCGATTCCCGGCGAAGGGGTGGAAACATCGGACATGTTTCCTTACACTGGTTGTCTATGTTCACCCATCAGTAAAATGGGTACCTGGGTGTTAGTCGACTGGTATGGGTCGCATCTTGGGACAAATCTGACCTAATTTGCCCGAAATGCTCAGCATTGTCATTGATGTCAGCTAGGACTGTATACCTTGTGCATGTAGAAATAAGGATATTATCATTATTATTATTATTATTATTATTATTATTATTATTATTATTATTATGTTGTTGAAGGAGAGGTGGAAGATCTGCCAGACGTTGCAACAATAAAGAAAGAAACCCGACTGTTGCACACGTGTCTTAACCATCAACTCGTCTGTATTTTATACCATTTTCAACACACTCTTAAACCTGGAGTAATTTTAAGTAAACTGGTGCAAGTTGTTTGTTTAAATTTCCTTGGTAACTCCTTGCTCTCTCCGCTGGTGTTATTCTAATGGTAGACACACTGACTCGTAAAAGAAAGGTAATTTGAGAAATGTATGGGACAGGTCCAAACTAGCTAGTATTGAACTAGCTAGTACTGAATCAGCAGGTGTTGGATCAGCTGGTGTTGAAATAGGTGGTGTTGAACTAGCTATTGCAAGTTTATTTAGGCACAGGTAGACATAAGTATAAGGATCATACATAGTGTAAATTACCTAGGATAACCCCAAAAAATCAAAGTGACTTATTTCCATTGGGATCCATGACAGTGATGTAGTACTTTGTGCTCCCGTGGGTAATGCTTCATAAACAGTGTTTTACGAGCTAATGTTTTGCTAGTTAGTATCGTACTAGTCAAGGGTGGGAGGAGGAGCCCGTTTCGTAACCTTGAGGAAGAGAGGCAAGTGGTAACACTGACCTTGACGAGGAAGCAGCGCAGTAGTGGTCGTCACGACAGACTAGCGTGTAATAACCTGCCGGAGCCTCGAAAACAAGTCCCCTTTTTAGGTCTTTTTCTACACATACCTTGTGAGAGTGAAGGCCAGGGATCAACTAGCGACACAAAGGGTCATTATAACACTCGTGTTACACACTTAATGACAAGATAACTTTAATGCGTATGACAGGGAATGAGGTAAGCAGATATACCCATCTATTTGTGTTTGCAGGAGTTGAATTTCAGCTCCTGACCTAGTTTCTCCCCTGGCCGCTATTGGGTTAGCATTCTTCTGGCTAGATGAGCTCTACCATACCTTTTCTTCAAGCTGTCTATGGATCATGCCCTTACCACTTTGCTGTCTAGGTCATTCAACTCATTCAACTTTAATCCCTGACTCATCTGTGATTTTAGGTTCCAGCTGTGCCCTCGTAAATTTGGCAAAAAATCAAAGACTGGAAAAAAAGAACAAACTGGAAAAAATGACAAATTGGAAAAAAGGAAAACTGGAAAAAGAAACAAACTGGAATAAAAAAAATCCCACTATTTTACACATAAAATCGTCAAATCTGCACCTATCTCTCAGACTCGCCCTGTCCACCTTGTCACTTCCTCTCAGTGTTTCGTAAGTCGAAATCAGTGTCACTCCTGGTCCTTCGGTCCCCTAGTGTTTTGGTCATGGTTTGGGTGATATCCTACTACTACCACCGTCTCGCAGCTTGACGCCTGACTCTTGTCACTTTATATACTCGTTCTTAGTTATCTCTGTAGAAGAAATTAACATTAGGTCACTACTCACTAAAAGGTTCGAGAGGTGGAACTCAACTGCTTCAATCGCGATTAAAATTTAAAAGGAAACAAGCATGGCATTGGGAAGATTTTAAGATGCAGAATGCAGCTGAGTGTCCACTGAGGAAGGAAGTAATCAAGAAGAACTGTGAAATTGTATACAATACCGGCACGATGGAAAAAGACACAAATGCAGTTTAATGCAATAGTTTATTGACAACGTTTATCAAGTTACAAACTGGCCTACTTTTGAATTGGATGATCTCACATTATGAAGAGTGCAGTCTGTCGCTGACGCTACCATCAATGAACTGTTCCGCAATAACAACCTCCCAACTGTGAAGTTTCCTGAAAGTGTTCGATCTGGAGAAGTACTCAGACTCATCGTTAACGATGGAGATATCCCTTCCCCTCAAAAAAAAAAAAAAAAACTGCAGCGCCCTCACCTTCAACAACTGGAGGCGAAGACACCACCGATGAAGAAATTGAAGTGGACGGTCAAGACCTCTCCGACCCCCTGATGAAAATTTCAGCCTTTCTCAGAACGCCGAAAAAGAATAACAGAAACCACATGCTCGCTAAGGCTTTTTCGACTGAAGATGCCTACTGTGCAGGGGAAACGCTTCGGAATAAAGGTACCTAACTGTTGCAGATGTGTCTTATCAACTTGTCGGTGTTGTATGTCATTATCATAATCACTCTGCAGTGGCATTGTAATGTTCGTTAGCCACACCACAACACTTTTCGCACCAGCCCAGGTGCAAGATTATGTGAAACAATTCTCTCAAGACCGTGTCACCACTGTTCAATTAACCTGCATGCCAGCTCCTCTCCTTGACGACTTCCCTCGGAGTTCCTGCACCTGCCTGGTCATGCAGTCTGTGTCTTCTGCCAACATGTTTTGGTTGTTTTGGCAACCTGCCTGGTCCTGCTGTGTGTCTGCTACCACGACTTGCCTCGGCAGCTCCACAGCTGGATCATCACCTAGTTCTTTCTCTCCACCTGAAGAATCTTATATCAAAATCTATTCTTCGCCACTTAAAGGCTCTTCAACTTTTTTTTTTTTTTTGTATGTAGAATAAGTTTTTATTATGACTACGTTTACCTCAAGGTTGCGCTTCATCAAGTAATATATAGGATATTGTAAATGGTATAAAATATCGACGAGTTGATGAGTAACACATGTACAAACACCAGGTATTTTTTTGTTGAACTGTTTCGCCTGCATGGAAGGCTTAATCAGTCGAATACAGGAATAATTTGTAATCCTGGAGACAGTAAACAAAGTGGAGAGGTAGTCCTAGGTAATCAGTCCTTCGGCCTAAAGCCAATACATGAAGCCAGACTCTTGGAGAGCGGAAAATGTTTTACGGAAATGCGTTTTATAAACCATACGCAGGACCTTTTTTACACACACACACACACACACACACACACACACAGTAGGGACACCGAGCGCGTGAGTCACACCTTCCGTGCTCCGGGAATATAAGTGTTTTTGAGGGCTACCCAAGTGTTCTGCAAGGGTTGCTAAGTGTGTCAGGGTAGTGAACAATCCTAGAAGTGATTTTTAATCTGCCTGAGCCACATAAGTGTGGGGAGAGCCACAATTTTGTAAGTGATCTAGAAAATAAAAACGTTGTGGCGCAGAGTGGGCAGGCTAGTGTGGGTGGTAAGGCGATGTTGTCAAGTGTCACCCAAGAAAGATAATAAAGTGAAACAATCGTGTGACCAGTGAGAGAAATACAGTGAATAGGGTACTTTATTAACGAGAAGAAATTGAGGTGGATCTACGCCAGGACGTACATCGAGCTGGATCTACGCCAGGACGTCACATCGAGTGGACAATCTACAGGCTGTACAGCTGCACTACAAGTACTGTATCACCTATGAGTGGTTGTTTGGGTGTGGGGTTCCAGGTTCCAATTAACTGCCAAGCTGAATGTGAATGGTCTAACTCTCATAGCACGATAAAGAATATGCACTCAAGTATTCAATAAAGAATAGCAATTGGTAATCCATTGAACAAGGCGATTAACTTACTATAAGCAGGTCAAGCATAGGCAACATTGTAAGTAGGTGAGCGTAAGTCTCAGGAGGGTGGGAGTCAGGTCACAAGAGGTTGTGGACAAAGCGACAACTGAGAATCCACATTACACTCCAAGCACTAGCCACCTACTTTTCAGACACATAATAAACCCACACATAATTCGACACATAATTACACACACACACACACACACACACACACACACACACACACACACACACACACACACACACACACACACACACACACACACACAGGGGTCGGTCCTAGGACCAGTGCTATTTTTGGTATATGTGAACGACATGACGGAAGGGTTAGACTCAGAAGTGTCCCTGTTTGCAGATGATGTGAAGTTAATGAGGAGAATTAAATCTGATGAGGACCAGGCAGGACTTCAAAGAGACCTGGACAGACTGGACACCTGGTCCAGCAAATGGCTTCTCGAATTTAATCCTGCCAAATGCAAAGTCATGAAGATAGGGGAAGGGCACAGAAGACCACAGACAGAGTATAGGCTAGGTGGCCAAAGACTGCAAACCTCACTCAAGGAGAAAGATCTTGGGGTGAGTATAACACCGAGCATGTCTCCGGAAGCACACATCAATCAGATAACTGCTGCAGCATATGGGCGCCTGGCAAACCTGAGAACAGCATTCCGACACCTTAGTAAGGAATCATTCAAGACACTGTACACCGTGTATGTCAGGCCCATACTGGAGTATGCAGCACCTGTTTGGAACCCGCACTTGATAAAGCACGTCAAGAAACTAGAGAAAGTACAAAGGTTTGCAACAAGGTTAGTTCCAGAGCTAAGGGGAATGTCCTATGAAGAAAGATTAAGGGAAATCGGCCTGACGACACTGGAGGACAGGAGGGTCAGGGGAGACATGATAACGACATATAAAATACTGCATGGAATAGACAAGGTGGACAAGGACAGGATGTTCCAGGGAGGGGACACAGAAACAAGAGGCCACAATTGGAAGTTGAAGACACAAATGAGTCAGAGAGATAGTAGGAAGTATTTCTTCAGTCATAGAGTTGTAAGGCAGTGGAATAGCCTAGAAAATGACGTAGTGGAGGCAGGAACCATACACAGTTTTAAGACGAGGTTTGATAAAGCTCATGGAGCGGGGAGAGAGAGGGTCTAGTAGCAACCGGTGAAGAGGCGGGGCCAGGAGCTAGGACTCGACCCCTGCAACCACAAATAGGTGAGTACAAATAGGTGAGTACACACACACACACACACACACTAAGACTTGACCCCTGCAACCACAAATAGGTGAGTACAAATAGGTGAGTACATATATATACACACACACATACACAAACACACAAGAACACAAGAAGAAAGGCAGAAACTGAGAGAGATGGTACAAAGGCGATAGGAGGAAAGAGAGGGGATGGAGAAGACAGACAGGAGATCCCAGACCCAGGAAGAAGATCAAATACAGCCTCCCTCACAACTTCCTATAGAAGCCTCCCAACCAGGTCAACCCCAGTGCAACCAAACACTCTAAATCAAAACATACATGCCACATCCAATGCCCCCACCCACTACATTACAAACTCCACCCCCACAGCAACAACCCATAGTTCCTTACCAGGTCTCCCACTTCCCCAACCCCAATATACCTCCCAGACCACAGTCTTAGAAAAGAAGTTGAAGGTGTGGTATACAAATGCAGATGGAATAACAAACAAGTATGAGGAGTGGCACGAAAGAATCAAAGAGACATCCCCAGACATAATAGCACTCACAGAAACAAAACTCACCAGAATAATAACAGATTCAATCTTTCCATCCGGATACCAAATCCTCAGGAAAGACAGAGGGAGGAGAGGGGGAGGAGGAGCTGCACTGCTCATTAAAAACCAGTGGGATTTTGAGAAAATGGAAGGAATGGATGGCATGGGCGAAAGGGACTACTTAGTAGGAACAATCCAGTCTGAGGGACATAAGGTGATAATTGCATTAATGTACAACCCACCACAGAACTGCAGGAGGCCAAGAGAAGAATACGATGAGAGCAACAGAGCAATGATCGACACACTAGCCGAGGTGGCCAGGAGAGCACACATGGGGGGAGCAAAGTTACTAGTTATGGGTGATTTCAATCACAAGGAGATTGACTGGGAAAACCTGGAGCCCCATGGGGGTCCCGAAACATGGAGAGCCAAGATGATGGATGTGGTACTGGAAACCCTCATGCATCAACATGTTAGAGACACTACCAGAGAGAGAGGAGAGGATGAACCAGCAAGGCTGGACCTTGTATTCACCATGAGTAGTTCGGACATCGAGGGTATCATGTATGAAAGGCCCCTGGGAGCTAGTGATCATGTGGTTCTGTGCTTCGACTACATAGTTGAGCTCCAAGTGGAGAGAGTAGCAGGAATAGGGTGGGAAAAACCAAACTACAAAAGGGGGAACTACTCAGGCATGAGGAGCTTCCTTCAAGACATTCAGTGGGAGAGGGAACTGACAGGAAAACCAGTACAAGAAATGATGGACTATGTAGCAACAAAATGCAAGGAGGCAGAGGAGAGGTTTGTTCCCAAGGGAAACAGAAATAATGGGAAGAACAGAACGAGTCCTTGGTTCACCCAAAGGTGTAAGGAGGCAAAAACTAGGTGTACTAGAGAATGGAAAAGGTACAGAAGACAGAGAACTCAGGAAAATAAAGAAATCAGCCGAAGAGCCAGAAACGAATATGCACAGATAAGAAGGGAGGCTCAGAGACAATATGAAAATGACATAGCATCAAAAGTAAAGACTGACCCGAAGCTGTTGTGCAGCCACATCAGGAGGAAAACAACAGTCAAGGACCAGGTAATCAGACTGAGGAAGGGTGATGGGGAATTCACAAGAAACGACCAAGAGGTATGTCAGGAGCTCAACACAAGATTTAAAGAGGTATTTACAGTGGAAAGCAGTAGGACTCCAGGAAATCAGAACAGGGGGGCACACCAGCAAATGCTGGATGAGGTACATATAACCAAGGAGGAGGTGAAGAAGCTGCTATGCGAACTTGACACCTCAAAGGCGGTGGGACCAGACAACATCTCTCCATGGGTCCTTAAAGAGGGAGCAGAGATATTGTGTGATCCATTAACAAAGATCTTCAACACATCATTTGAAACTGGGCAACTCCCTGAGGTATGGAAGATGGCAAATATAGTCCCAATTTTTAAAAAGGGAGACGGACATGAGGCACTAAACTACAGACCTGTATCACTAACGTGTATAGTATGCAGGGTCATGGAGAAGATCATCAGGAGGAGAGTGGTGGGGCACCTGGAAAGAAACAAGTGTATAATTGACAACCAGCACGGTTTCAGGGAAGGAAAATCCTGTGTCACAAACCTACTAGAGTTTTATGACAAGGTGACAGAAGTGTGACAAGAGAGAGAGGGGTGGATCGACTGCATATTTTTGGACTGCAAGAAGGTCTTCGACACAGTTCCTCACAAGAGGTTACTGCAAAAGCTAGAGGATCAGGCACACATAACAGGAAAGGCACTGCAATGGATCAGAGAATACCTGACAGGGAGGCAACAACGAGTCATGGTACGCGATGAGGTGTCAGAGTGGGCGCCTGTGACAAGCGGGGTTCCACAGGGGTCAGTCCTAGGACCTGTGCTGTTTTTGGTATATGTGAACGACATAACGGAAGGGATAGACTCAGAAGTGTCCTTGTTTGCAGATGATGCGAAGTTAATGAGAAGAATCAAATCGGATGAGGATCAGGCAGGACTACAGAGACCTGGACAGACTACAAGCCTGGTCCAGCAACTGGCTCCTTGAATTTAACCCTGCCAAATGCAAAGTCATGAAGATTGGGGAAGGGCAAAGAAGACCGCAGACACAATATAGTTTAGATGGCCAAAGACTGCAAACCTCACTCAAGGAAAAAGATCTGGGGGTGAGTATAACACCGAGCATATCTCCTGAGGCGCACATCAATCAGATAACTGCTGCAGCATACGGGCGCCTGGCAAACCTACGGATAGCGTTCCGATACCTCAGTAAGGATTCGTTTAAGACTCTGTATACCATTTACGTCAGGCCCATACTGGAGTATGCAGCACCAGTTTGGAATCCACACCTAGTCAAGCACGTCAAGAAATTAGAGAAAGTGCAAAGGTTTGCAACAAGACTAGTCCCAGAGCTACGGGGATTGTCCTACGAAGAAAGGTTGAGGGAAATCGGCCTGACGACACTGGAGGACAGGAGGGTCAGGGGAGACATGATAACGACATAAAATACTGCGCTGAATAGACAAGGTGGACAAAGACGGGATGTTCCAGAGAAGGGACAGACACAAGAGGTCACAATTGGAAGTTGAAGACTCAGATGAATCAAAGGGATGTTAGGAAGTATTTCTTCAGTCATAGAGTAGTCAGGCCGTGGAATAGCCTAGAAAGTGACGTAGTGGAGGCGGGAACCATACATAGTTTTAAGGCGAGGTATGATAGAGCTCATGGGGCAGGGAGAGAGAGGACCTAGTAGCAATCAGCGAAGAGGCGGGGCCAGGAGCTGTGAATAGACCCCTGCAACCACAAATAGGTGAGTACAAATAGGTGAGTACATGCACACGTTTGACAAAGCTCGTGGAGCAGGGAGAGTGACGTAGTAGCGACCAGTGAAGAGGCGGGGCCAGGAGCTGTGAATCGACCCCTACAACCACAAGTACGTGAGTACACACACACACTGGGAAAGAGAGCTAGTGGGAAAATCAGTAGATGAAATGATGGAATACGTGACCGCAAAATGTAAGGAGGCAGAGGAGAGGTTCGTACCCAAGGGCAACAGAAATAATGGGAAAACCAGATCGAGCCCTTGGTTCATCCAAAGGCGTAGAGAGGCCAAAACTAATTGCTAGAGAATGGAACAAAGTATAGACAAAGGACCCAGGAAAATAAGGAGTTAGTCGAAGAGCCAGAAACGAATATATGCAGATATGAAGGGAGGCCCAGCAGCAATACGAGAATGATATATCATCGAAAGCCAAATCTGACCCAAAGCTGTTGTACAGCCACATCAGGAAGAAAACAACATTCAAGGATCAGGTAATCAGGCTGAGGAAGGAAGGAGTGGAGAACACAAGAAACGACCAAGAAGTATGTGAAGAGCTCAACATGAAATTTAAGGAAGTATTTTCAGTGGCGACAGAAAGGACTCCGGCAAACTGGGATGGTAGGGTACACCAACAAGTACTGGACACACTACGCAAAACCAAGGAGGTGAAGAGTCTACTAAGTGAACTAGATACATCAAAGGCAGTGGGACCGGACATCTCCCCATGGGTCCTGAGAGAGGGAGCAGAGGCAGTGTGTGTGCCACTAACAACACTCTTCGATACATTTATCGGAACAGGACAACTACATGAGGTGTGGAAGACAACAAATATAGTCCCAATTTTTAAGAAAGACAGACAGCATTAAACTACAGACCAGTGTCACTGATATGTATAGTATACAGAGTCATGGAGAAGGTTATCAGGAGAAGAGTGGTGGAGCACCTATACACAATAACCAGCACGGTTTCAAGGAAGGGAAATCCTGTCACAAACCTACTGGAGTTTTACAACACGGTGACAGAAGACAGGAGAGAGAGGGGTGGGTAGATTGCATTTTCTTGGATTGTAAGGATGCTTTCGACACAATTCCACACAATAGATTACTGCAAAAGCTAGAGAAGCAGGCAGGAATAACAGGAATAACAAGAAAGGCATTGCAATGGATCAGGTGAATGCTTGATAGGAAGGAAACAACGAATGATGGTACGTGACGAGGTAGAGTGGGCGCGTGTAACTAGTAGGGCTCCACAGGGGTCAGTTTTAGGGCCGGTGCTGTTTCTGGTACATGAATGACATGACAGAAAGGGTAAATTCAGAGGTGTCCCTGTTTGCAGACGATGTGAGGCTAATGCGAAGAATTCAAACGGATGAAGATCAGGTAAGACTATAAAGGGATCTGGACAGGCTACAAACCTGGTCCAGCAACTGGCTCCTGAATTTTTACTCCGCTAAATGCAAAGTCAAGAAGACTGGGGAAGGTCAGAGAAGACTGCAGACTGAGTACAGGCTAGGGGGCCAAAGACTGCAAACCACAGACAAGGAAAGGGATCTTGGGGTGAGTATCATATCGAGCACATCTGAGGCGCACATCAACCAAATAACTGCTGCAGAATATTGAGCCTGGCAAACCTAAGAATAGTGTTTCGATACCTGAGTAAGGAGTCATTCAAGACACTGTACACCGTGTACGTCAGGCCTATATTGGAGTATGCAGCACCAGTATGGAACAAACACCTGGTCAAGCACGTCAAGAAATTAGAGAAAGTGAAAAGGTTTGCAACAAGACAAGCCCCGGAGCTGAGGGGTATGTCCTGTGAGGACATACCACTGGAGGACAGGAGGAATAGGGGGACATGATAACAACATATAAAATACTAAGAGGAATTAACAAGGTGGATTGAGGCTACTTCACTTTTACTAAAGTTGGAACATTACATGGAAACACACAGCCTGTAATCATAACAGCTCAAACCGGAGCAATGGACCAGCACCTGACCTACGATTCTTACCTCACTCTCCATAAGTATATGTTTAAATACTATAACATCCTCTTTATACTTTAATAAGGTATCCACTGTATGATTTAATAAACCTCTCCCCTAAGCCAAATGCAGTCCCAGTAAAACAGTGTTCCCTATATTGTATATGTATACAGATAATCTAGATTGGTGTTAGATTTACGATCTCTATTACTTTTCTCAAGCTCCGGATTCTTGTGTGATATTTAAAGGTTTCGTTGCTATTATATATAGTGTGTGGTGGGGCTTTTTGTGAGGGGAAAATCCGGTGGGTTTCCGAGTGCAGGATGACGGTAATTATTGCACCGCAGGACTCTTCAGCACGGAGGTGATGGTGGAACAGCTGAAGATGAGCGATTAGGTGCAGGAGTGCTGGGAACGGTGCAGGTGTGGGATTAGGTGTAGGAGTGTTAGGCACGGTGCGGGTGTGGGATTAGATGTAGAAGTGTTGGGCACGGTGCAGGTGTGGGATTAGGTATAGGAGTGTTAGGCACGGTGCGGGTGTGAGATTAGGTGGTGTGCTGGACATGATGCAGGTGTGGGATTAGGTGTAGGAGTGCTAGACATGGTGCAGGTGTGGGATTAGGTGTAGGAGGCAGGACTGGACACAGTGCAGGTGTGAGATTAGGTGTAGGAGGCAGGGCTGGACACAGTGCTTGTGATAAAGCAAGCTGTTGCTGCTAGCGCTCCGCTGACCGACACAGTCATTACTACGTTGAGTGGAAACTCGAGATGAGCAGCAGCCACGCAGTCTATCCTGCCTATAAGTGAAATATAAATTTGGAAGAGGTAGTCCAAGGCAATGAGGGTAAGATCGAACTTGATCCTAGGATTCTCACACCTCTGTTGTGAAACAAGTACGGTATACGCCTCAGCGTTGCAAGATACTTGACTGCCTTGCTTACAAGGATCACTACGTGAATAGCCATTACAGAGTCAGGTTTCACTCTCATGGTATCAAGTTCCTCACTGAGTGATATATATTATCTCTTTTTTTTTCACAGGGTTTGACAAGGTTAAGGATCCCTAGCTTTATTGACAGCTATTTACAGGTTAAGGATTCCTAACTTTATTGGCAAGCTAAGAGCTGTTACCTACATCAGCTCATTTGAAAGCATTTTTATTGTTATGAGACATACAAGTAGGAAACAGGATGAAGTTGGAGCCGTCTGTGGGCCAGCATTTTCATTTGATCAACTGACTTTATCTCGTTGGCATCATTATGCTGTACGAATGTGTTCCATACTCTAGTCATCCTGGGTATGTATGATCTCAGATGGAGTGATGTTCTGGAGAAGGGTACAGCCAGAGTGAAGTTGCTGCTTTCTGCCCGTCTTGTGGCATAAAAGCTTGTTTCACGCTGTCCTCGAAGTGGATCCAAGTGTGGTATTTTGACAATATTGGCCTTGTACATAACAGTAAGGCCACCCACATCCCTCCTATGTTGAAGGCTCTGCTGAAATGACAGATCTATCCAGGATGGGTCCAGGCGAGAGATGAGACGTCTTGCTCTGTTCTCTACTCTGTCAAGCAGTCGCAGATGAGAGGGGGGGCAGGCAAACCAAGAAAGTGGAGCATACTCAAGGTGCGAGTGTACTTGTGCCTCGTACAGGAACTTGCAACCCCTACTGTCAAGCAGATGGGAGATACGGCGAAGTGCTGTAAGCTTCCTGGCTGCCTTGTTTGCAAGATTTACAACATGGTTCTTCATGGTTAGTTTGGAGTCAAATTTCACCCCAAGGATATCAACTTCTTCTCCAGGTGCCAACATCCTCCCATTCATCCTTACTACTGCACCAGCATTACCATCATGGTGCCTAGAGACGATCATCATTTGCGTTTTCTCAGGTGCAAATGTTACTTGCCATCTATTTCCCCAAGCTGATATAGCTCTCAGCTGGTGATTTATGTAGCTTAGAACAGCTGGCATTTCTTCTTTTGGATAAGTGAATGTCAGTGTACAGTCGTCTGCATATGCATGTGATTCTGGGATGAGATGAAGAAGGTCGTTGAAGTAGACATTCCATAACAATGGACCCAGCACGCTTCCTTGTGGAACACTTGCCCCAGTAGGATGTCTTGCTGATTCCGTTCCATTGAGAACTACACTTAGAGATCTACCATGAAGGTAGTCACTGAGGAGACATAGCGTAGAGCCTGCAATTCCCAGTGCTTGAAGTTTTGCTAAGAGGCCCTGGTGCCACACCCGGTCGAAAGCGCCAGCAATGTCCAGTGCTACCACACAGCTGACTTTGGATTCATCCAGTGACTGGTGCCACTTAGTGGAGAGGTTTAACAACAGATCAGTAGCAGAGTAACCTTTCCTGAAGCCATATTGACGATCACAAAGTAGTGAGTGGTAGTCAAAAAACTCTGTCATTTGTCTTGAGATTATTGTCTCAAGGATCTTACCAGTGATTGACAGGAGTGACACTGGTCTGTAGTTGCTGATTTCTGCTCTGCTCTTCTTTTTGTGAACAGGGACTACATTCGCCTCTTTCCATAGAGAGGGCCATTTACACACTCTCTCTCTCTCTCTCTCTCTCTCTCTCTCTCTCTCTCTCTCTCTCTCTCTCTCTCTCTCTCTCTCTCTCTCTCTCTCTCTCTCTCTCTCTGTTATCACCGTCAATTATTGGCCCTGACTGATCGTGGTCGCCTATACTTGACCTGTAGATAAGTTTTAGATAAAACTTTTATGGACACTTGTACGTTGGGATCCATCAAATTAATCTTCTCGAGCGACAGCTCATCACTGGCCTCCTGTTAGTAGTAAACCACAAGGCTACATAAGGCTGACAATCCTCTGGTATGAGCTCATGTTATCGACCCTGAAGACTGGGAATTTTGCATTTTCCTTTACCAATTGTGTTCCCCCCTGTTATGTCTTCCGTAAGTGGTGAAATGAAGGTCATTCTGGCTTCTGCCACCTCTGTGTTTACGTTCGTTAGCAATAATCAGGATTCAAGGTGCCTGACGTCATAACCAGTTTAGAATAAAAAAGTCTTTGTCTGTATGGTTTTAGATCATTAGAGATTTTTTTTTTTTTTACAAATATCGTAGTGGTTGTTGGAATTTTTTTTTCTTCAAAAGTTTCCGTGCGATAACTTGAGAACACATCTTCTGATCAGTTTCAAACTCCCAACACTGGTGTATCATACCTAGAGAAAGGTTCAGCTTGTTATTGGGCTGTGCAGATGGCACTGCCAATGTTATAGACTTGAATGTTATATTGGTTTTTATGCGATAATTTGAGAATGCCTCTTTTGATCGGCCTCAGTCTTTCAAAACCGGTGTGTCTTCCTTGTGCATCCCATGCTCATCCTGTGACCTCTAACACAAAATAAACAGCATTACAGAGGTCACAGGGGTCTTTGTCAGCCCCACTGAGCATTGTTACGTCACTAGAAAAGAATATTAGTTATTTCGTATTTTACAATTATTCCATATAGTGTTGTGCGCAGTACAGTATGTAAGGAAACATGTCCAGCGTTACCCCCCGTGCCGGGGATCGAACCACGGACACAGTGTAAGATGAGTGTATCAAACGAGCCACGGGACACACTTGTACTTAGAGGAAGGTTCGAATTATTATTGGACAGCGCAGATGCCAGTTTGACAATTCTGTTTTATTTTTGTGCCAATTTCTCAGTTTTAGTTTAATTTTTTTGTGCCTCTTTTGAATGTGTATGTTGTGCCGAATAGGTAAAACTGGTCAATTAGTAAGAACTCATTTAAAATTAAGTCCTTTCTAAAATTTTCTCTTATACGTTTAAAGATATATTTTTTTTCATTAATGTTAATGTAAAAATTAATAATTTTGTACCAAAAGAACCTTAGAAAAAATTTACTTAACCTTATTATAACAAGTGCAATTTAATTTAGCTTAATCCAACTAAATATATTTTAGATAAGTTTACAATAATTTAATAATAAACAAACAATAAAATAATTTTTTTTTCGTTAGGTTCAGAATGATTTTTTGCGAAATTATTGCATACACAAATTTTCGCTTTCCTTAGCTAAAATCGTGCCGAATAGGTAAAACTGGTCAATTAGCAAGAACTCATTTAAAATTAAGTCCTTTCTAATATATATATATATATATATATATATATATATATATATATATATATATATATATATATATATATATATATATATATGTGTGTGTGTGTGTGTGTGTGTGTGTGTGTGTGTGTGTGTGTATATATATATATATATATATATACATATATATATATATATATATATACATATATATATATATATACATATATATATATATATATATTTTTTTTTTTTTTTATTATCACACCGGCCGATTCCCACCAAGGCAGGGTGGCCCGAAAAAGAAAAACTTTCACCATCATTCACTCCATCACTGTCTTGCCAGAAGGGTGCTTTACACTACAGTTTTTAAACTGCAACATTAACACCCCTCCTTCAGAGTGCAGGCACTGTACTTCCCATCTCCAGGACTCAAGTCCGGCCTGCCGGTTTCCCTGAATCCCTTCATAAATGTTACTTTGCTCACACTCCAACAGCACGTCAAGTATTAAAAACCATTTGTCTCCATTCACTCCTATCAAACACGCTCATGCATGCCTGCTGGAAGTCCAAGCCCCTCGCACACAAAACCTCCTTTACCCCCTCCCTCCAACCCTTCCTAGGCCGACCCCTACCCCGCCTTCCTTCCACTACAGACTGATACACTCTTGAAGTCATTCTGTTTCGCTCCATTCTCTCTACATGTCCGAACCACCTCAACAACCCTTCCTCAGCCCTCTGGACAACAGTTTTGGTAATCCCGCACCTCCTCCTAACTTCCAAACTACGAATTCTCTGCATTATATTCACACCACACATTGCCCTCAGACATGACATCTCCACTGCCTCCAGCCTTCTCCTCGCTGCAACATTCATCACCCACGCGTCACACCCATATAAGAGCGTTGGTAAAACTATACTCTCATACATTCCCCTCTTTGCCTCCAAGGACAAAGTTCTTTGTCTCCACAGACTCCTAAGTGCACCACTCACTCTTTTTCCCTCATCAATTCTATGATTCACCTCATCTTTCATAGACCCATCCGCTGACACGTCCACTCCCAAATATCTGAATACGTTCACCTCCTCCATACTCTCTCCCTCCAATCTGATATTCAATCTTTCATCACCTAATCTTTTTGTTATCCTCATAACCTTACTCTTTCCTGTATTCACCTTTAATTTTCTTCTTTTACACACCCTACCAAATTCATCCACCAATCTCTGCAACTTCTCTTCAGAATCTCCCAAGAGCACAGTGTCATCAGCAAAGAGCAGCTGTGACAACTCCCACTTTGTGTGTGAATCTTTATCTTTTAACTCCACGCCTCTTGCCAAGACCCTCGCATTTACTTCTCTTACAACCCCATCTATAAATATATTAAACAACCACGGTGACATCACACATCCTTGTCTAAGGCCTACTTTTACTGGGAAAAAATTTCCCTCTTTCCTACATACTCTAACTTGAGCCTCACTATCCTCGTAAAAACTCTTCACTGCTTTCAATAACCTACCTCCTACACCATACACTTGCAACATCTGCCACATTGCCCCCCCTATCCACCCTGTCATACGCCTTTTCCAAATCCATAAATGCCACAAAGACCTCTTTAGCCTTATCTAAATACTGTTCACTTATGTGTTTCACTGTAAACACCTGGTCCACACACCCCCTACCTTTCCTAAAGCCTCCTTGTTCATCTGCTATCCTATTCTCCGTCTTACTCTTAATTCTTTCAATTATAACTCTACCATACACTTTACCAGGTACACTCAACAGACTTATCCCCCTATAATTTTTGCACTCTCTTTTATCCCCTTTGCCTTTATACAAAGGAACTATGCATGCTCTCTGCCAATCCCTAGGTACCTTACCCTCTTCCATACATTTATTAAATAATTGCACCAACCACTCCAAAACTATATCCCCACCTGCTTTTAACATTTCTATCTTTATCCCATCAATCCCGGCTGCCTTACCCCCTTTCATTTTACCTACTGCCTCACGAACTTCCCCCACACTCACAACTGGCTCTTCCTCACTCCTACAAGATGTTATTCCTCCTTGCCCTATACACGAAATCACAGCTTCCCTATCTTCATCAACATTTAACAATTCCTCAAAATATTCCTTCCATCTTCCCAATACCTCTAACTCTCCATTTAATAACTCTCCTCTCCTATTTTTAACTGACAAATCCATTTGTTCTCTAGGCTTTCTTAACTTGTTAATCTCACTCCAAAACTTTTTCTTATTTTCAACAAAATTTGTTGATAACATCTCACCCACTCTCTCATTTGCTCTCTTTTTACATTGCTTCACCACTCTCTTAACTTCTCTCTTTTTCTCCATATACTCTTCCCTCCTTGCATCACTTCTACTTTGTAAAAACTTCTCATATGCTAACTTTTTCTCCCTTACTACTCTCTTTACATCATCATTCCACCAATCGCTCCTCTTCCCTCCTGCACCCACTTTCCTGTAACCACAAACTTCTGCTGAACACTCTAACACTACATTTTTAAACCTACCCCATACCTCTTCGACCCCATTGCCTATGCTCTCATTTGCCCATCTATCCTCCAATAGCTGTTTATATCTTACCCTAACTGCCTCCTCTTTTAGTTTATAAACCTTCACCTCTCTCTTCCCTGATGCTTCTATTCTCCTTGTATCCCATCTACCTTTTACTCTCAGTGTAGCTACAACTAGAAAGTGATCTGATATATCTGTGGCCCCTCTATAAACATGTACATCCTGAAGTCTACTCAACAGTCTTTTATCTACCAATACATAATCCAACAAACTACTGTCATTTCGCCCTACATCATATCGTGTATACTTATTTATCCTCTTTTTCTTAAAATATGTATTACCTATAACTAAACCCCTTTCTATACAAAGTTCAATCAAAGGGCTCCCATTATCATTTACACCTGGCACCCCAAACTTACCTACCACACCCTCTCTAAAAGTTTCTCCTACTTTAGCATTCAAGTCCCCTACCACAATTACTCTCTCACTTGGTTCAAAGGCTCCTATACATTCACTTAACATCTCCCAAAATCTCTCTCTCTCCTCTGCATTCCTCTCTTCTCCAGGTGCATACACGCTTATTATGACCCACTTCTCGCATCCAACCTTTACTTTAATCCACATAATTCTTGAATTTACACATTCATATTCTCTTTTCTCCTTCCATAACTGATCATATATATATATATATATATATATATATATACTGCAAGGCTCCAGGCGGACATCAACCAAATCTTTCAGTGGGCTGCAGAAAACAATATGAAGTTCAACGATGAGAAATTTCAATTACTCAGATATGGTAAACACGAGGAAATTAAATCTTCATCAGAGTACAAAACAAATTCTGGCCACAAAATAGAGCGAAACACCAACGTCAAAGACCTGGGAGTGATCATGTCGGAGGATCTCACCTTCAAGGACCATAACATTGTATCAGTCGCATCTGCTAGAAAAATGACAGGATGGATAATGAGAACCTTCAAAACTAGGGAGGCCAAGCCCATGATGACACTCTTCAGGTCACTTGTTCTATCTAGGCTGGAATATTGCTGCACACTAACAGCACCTTTCAAGGCAGGTGAAATTGCTGGCCTAGAAAATGTACAGAGAACCTTCACGGCGCGCATAACGGAGATAAAACACCTCAATTACTGGGAGCGCTTGAGGTTCCTAAACTTGTATTCCCTGGAACGCAGGCGGGAGAGATACATGATTATATACACCTGGAAAATCCTAGAGGGACTAGTACCGAACTTACACACGAAAATCATTCACTACGAAAGCAAAAGACTTGGCAGACGATGCAACATCCCCCAATGAAAAGCAGGGGTGTCACTAGCACGTTAAGAGACCATACAATAAGTGTCAGGGGCCCGAGACTGTTCAACTGCCTCCCAGCATACATAAGGGGGATTACCAACAGACCCCTGGCAGTCTTCAAGCTGGCACTGGACAAGCACCTAAAGTCGGTTCCTGACCAGCCGGGCTGTGGCTCGTACGTTGGTTTGCGTGCAGCCAGCAGTAACAGCCTGGTTGATCAGGCTCTGATCCACCAGGAGGCCTGGTCACAGACCGGGCCGCGGGGGCGTTGACCCCCGGAACTCTCTCCAGGTAAACTCCAGGTATATATATATATATATATATATATATATATATATATATATATATATATATATATATATATATATATATATATATATATATATATATATATATATATATATATATATATATATAGAGAGAGAGAGAGAGAGAGAGAGAGAGAGAGAGAGAGAGAGTTTTTGTAGGGTGTAAATATATTTTCTGGATAAATTTAGCTAGCAGTTGTTCGCAGGTATATACCATGGGTGAAGTCAGCCAGTATGGCCTTGGACATCAGGGGAAGAGGTTGTATTGAACTGCCGGTGCACACACTGTGTTGCCATTCTTGCTGATTTTTCGGTAAATTCTTTGAAATTAATGTGTTTGCTCGTATTATAATCCTAGACAGTACGTAGTGGCTAATATACGTGTAAATTATAGATACGTAATATTTGTAGAAAAATTTCCTTGCAACCAACCCCTCCCTTTAGGGAGGTTCCTTGATGCCGTGAGGGGCTCTTGATACAAGGAACTGAGACTTTCCTTCCTTTCCTTACCCCTCATGGGAAGTTCCTTGACGCTGGTGAGGGGCTCTTGATCTAGGAAATTAGATCTGTGCTCCGGTTCCCTGAATTGAGTCTGAATACTTTCCATCCCCCCCACATGCGCTGTATAATCCTACGGGTTTAGCGCTCCCCCATGATTATAATATAATAATCTTCCTTTCCTTATATTGACTCTATTGCCTTTCATCTCCCAAGCGATGTATGACCTCCGGGTTACGCTCTTTACCCCCAATTTTAATCATTTCTTTGTAAATTGACTATAGACAATGAAATATTAAGAGTTTATAATAAGAACTTTTATGGAGACGTATAAAAATAAAAACTAAGACTAGGTTTTTTAATTAATCATAAGATTTTGTCTCGATGCCTCTTCGGGGAGGGGAGGGGAGGGGAGCTACCTTGATGCTAGAATGTATATCTTTTAAATGCTTTTTTTTTTTTTTAGTTATAAACGAAATTAGCTTTACTCGTTAAAAAGAGTAAAGCTAATTTCGTAGTAATGCTTTTTTGTTATAAAGATGACATGCACAATTTGAAGAGTTCCATCCAGTACTGAGTTGTGATACGAGGTGTGTCGGGTTGGTTCACAAGACAGCAAAGTGGAGCAGATACACGGGGGCCAAGTGTCAGAAGCTGTTTCCTATGAAAGTAAAGGCCAAACCCAGAGCAACTCTGGAGAAGATATGTGCACCAGGAGGGATGTCTAAATATGAGTTTACCTTGATCCTTATTTTAGGAATTGAAGCATTCTGACTGGTAATCGACAGGTTATTTGCAGTTTTAATTTCCCTCACGCAGTCGATAGACTTCAAATCCCATTACCCAATCAATCTTATAATATCCATAAGGATATTAGAATGTAGGATTCACCAGTGTGTAGTGATCCTTGTTTAAGGTGTGAAACGAAGCTTGGGTAGGTCAGTAAAGTTCACTGATGCTGGTTAGTGGTTCTGATCCAAGTAATGGGTTTTTCCTCTCATTCTTGTGCCGACCCTGATTGCCTTTCATTTCCCAGGCTCTGTATGAATAATGTGATAGGTCAAGGGATGCTGAAGCACCAAGCTGGGCATCAGGACAAATTTTCCCTTCCACTATTGCAAAGCAAATTTTCACCTGAATTCTTCCCACAACAGTCAGCTAGTGAAAAAATATTTATTTTTTTACTGCAACATGAGTAGTGTACGGAAATTTGCCTAAACTATTACAATTATATGAAAGCCTGTGGGATGGGAAGTAAACATTTTATCGAGGAAAGGGGAAGTGTAGCTCAAATTCCTTGAATAAAGAACCTTTCAACATAACGACAGGACTCCCCCCCCCCACTCGTCAGAAGGAAACTTTTCAAACAATTAACAGTGGTGGTATACCTTTTAAACCAGGGATTCTCAACTTTTCCTCATGATGTATTGCTCCATTTACCCCTTTACTTCTATACAAAAAATATTCTGCCATCATAAAGGGACAGAAAAAAACAAGGTCAGAAAAAAAATAGATTATTCATTTTTGGCACACAAATATTTACCACTTTCCATGTAATCTTTTACTCCCAAGGGGTAAATTTACCCCTGGGTTTGAGTCACTGCTTTAAACCCAGTTAGGCAAAATTTTATTATTTCTATTGATGTTCCATTGTTTGGGGTATAAGGTAGGCGCATGCTTATGTTGTCTCTAAGATTAGATACTACAGGTAATGCAGTTTATGAAACTTAAAATTATGACTAGCTTGTTTTACCAAAATATGAATGCGTGTTAATTATACGACTCACTAACCGGAACTTTTATCGATCCATCCACAAAGAAAAAAAATAAGAACACACATGATGGCTAGTAATATGTTCTGCATAATTACGTTGACTAACCCCAGTGTCATGTAATTTTGATTCCTAGTCTTTCAAAATTCCAGACATGGTGACTGCTCTGTGCTCCGGCACATTACGGAAAGATGTTGGGTTCTTCAGTATTTGAGGCTCGGCACAACTTACGGCAAGTTTCCTGTTTGTTGCTTCCCTGGTTGCCTAGAAATGAAGATAGGTACTTGTGTGTTAATAAAAAGTTCTACTGAAAGTCGTATTGTGTGGCAAGAAGCGCTGAACCCATAGAGGTCACATCCTGGGCAAAAATGCAATATCGGGAAACTCCAGACCTACTGGAAGTAATCGTGTTTTGGACCTCTCCATGGAGTACCTTGATGCCGATGAGGGGATCTTGATCCAAGAAACTGGATTTTCATTTAATTGGATTGAACCTTAATGTCGTCTTCCCCAAGCTGTATATAACCCATCCGGGTTTAGCGCTTCCCCATAAGCATAGGTGAAAAAAAGTTTGCACGTAATTCTAAATTATGTACCCAACACTTCCTAGTTTGATTATTTTATTTTTAGTTTCTTTGACGCTGTCGCCTTTATTGCACCAATGCAATAAGTAAAATGCCTTTGATCCAAGGAATTGGAGTAACACCCCTTCACCAGATTCAGACTCGCTCCCTTCCCCTGGCGATTTATGACCTTTACGGACTTAGCGCTTCCTCATGATTATAGTTTGTCTTTATGTAACTTTTTATGGCTGTATATTAGTGTTTATCGTTTCCCATCATTGTAATTATTGTAGGTATCATGGATGACGCTCGTCTTGCTCACTGCTGCTGCTCCCTCTTACCCAAGAGTTTCTAAAAAATTTTTGCTGGCTTTATTTCCATTTTTTTTAATGAACAACTCTCTTCATGGGGAAACGCTAAACCCATAAGGATCATCGTGCCTAAGGAATGGGAAATAGTTTGATCAGATCCAGTTCCTTGGATCAAGATATTGCCAGCGTGTATTATTATTATAATCAAAAAGAAGCGCTAAGCCACAAGGGCTATACAGCTTGCCAGCGTGTAGACTGCGTTCAAGGGATGAGATGCGTGGATTATTGGTGCCTGGTGACCCTTGTGGGTTTAGCGCTTAGTTATGATAATTGGTGCCCGGGCTAGAGCTCTTCATTATTATAACAATCTCCTTCAATGGGGTGCCTGGATGAGATCTTGAGCTGAGAAACCGGATTAGTATTATAATCAAAACTAAGCACTAAACCCACCAGGGTCTAACTGCAGGGTAGGGCGTGTCAACTGTAATATGCTTGATCTGAAACTAGCAAGGGTGGAGAGTATATTATTATTATTATAATCAAGGGGGAAGCGCTAAACCCATAGGATTATACAGTGCCCAGGGGGGATGTGGAAGGCATTCAGGCTTAATTCGGGGAACTGGAGCACAGATTCAATTCCCTAAATCAAGAGCCCCTCACCAACATCAAGGAACCTTCCATGAGGGGGTGGAGAGTATAACGGAGGGAGAGTTCGTAAGGGCGGTGAGGAGTGCTCAAGGAAGTATAGAGTAAGTTTATTCAGGTATACACAAATAGTTATTGATTACCTTCCATTCCCCAAATGCTGTATATAATATAGCTTTAGCATTTTATAATGAATATGCAATCAGTGGTCATCATATCCTGAGGCTTCCTGGTTACTTTCCTAATCGACCAGGTTGATGGTGCCAGCGTATGCACCACAGCCCCGCTGATCAAGAATCGACTTGAACTTATCAAATTCTGTTGAAGACAGCCAGATGTTCGTTGGTAATTTCCCTAATGCACAAAAGGACCATGTTAAATCTTGATCTCCTTCCACTTTTCTGAAAATCGTAAGGAAATACTGGTACTCGCAGGCTAGTCCTAGTATACAAAGAATGGGCATCGTTAAATATGATTCTTGGGTATGTTTGGTCGACCTTGAGTTAGGCACAGACCATTTGTAAAGTCATTGTAGGTCTACACAGTCACTACGCTCCCAAGGTAAAACGCAGGTCGTGATGAGGGTAGCAAGAGCTAGGCGGGTGGTAGGGCTAGGGCTAGGTTGGTACTTGGGATGGGGTGGATCTACTCGAGGTAATGGTTGGGCGAGGGGTGACAATGTTGTTTCATTGATAATGGGGAGGTGATGCTAATGATGGGGAAAGGAGTGATAATGGTGGCTGCTGATAGTAATTACTGGGCGCACAACCTCAGGGAGGTTCCATGATGGTGGTGAGGGGTTCTCTTTTTAAACTATTATAATCAGAAGCAAGCACTAAACCTACAAGGGTCATACAGCGCTGTCTTGATTTAAATTATTATTATTATAATCAAGGGGGAAGCGCTAAACCCGGAGGATTATACAGCGCCTGGGGGGGATGTGGAAGGCATTCAGGCTTAATTCGGGGAACTGGAGCACAGATCCAATTCCCTAAATCAAGAGCCCCTCACCAACATCAAGGAACCTTCCTTGAGGGGTCTTGATTTAAAGAATTAAACCTATGCTCCAATTCCTTGAATCGAGCGTGAATGCTGTCCAATTTCCCTATGAAATTTTTTTTTTTTTTTTTAACAATGTTCTTGAAAACACTTGTTCAGTGCATATATATGTACATTATGTAGATGTAATCTAAGATAACCCAATAAAGTCACAATTTATGATAAGAGATTCTCTAGTTATTTCACAGAAACCAATTTGATTAATAAAGTAACTCGTTAAACCCTGCACTACTTAAATTCAAATTGAAGAAAATGCATTAGCATTAAAAATTTAAAGCCCACCAGAAGTCTTTCTCCAGTTATTGGAGGGAATACAAAATATGCACCTACATGGCCAAGAAATGTTTCATCTATTTCGTAAGATGAATCAGCCATTATCATTGCTATTGATCATACTTCCCACTGAGCTACCTCTCATGGGCTTAAATGTTGTTGCTATAACACCAGCTTTCACAAGACGTTCAGTTCTCTCTGACATACCTGTGTAGTTCTTGTATCCCTGAAGAGAACAGTTAAATTTCTTAAGTCTTCCGTTTGATCCTCAAATGTCTTGGAAGCCTCGAGTACCCTCTGATTATTATTATTATTATAATCAAGGGGGAGAGTACCCTCTGAAAAGGCACGTCAAAGCTGCCTGAACCTCCTTAAAACTCTAGGCTTAGCGCTTCTTTTGATTATAATAATCATCCTTAAAACTCTAGCCCACCTTTTCTTGTGGCTGATAGATGCACCCTTCACCTCCATTCCACCTTCGTCTTATCTAGACTAGAGACGACCTAGATTCTTCAGCCTCCAACTTTATTCTTTCTAAACTTGATCCCATTCATCACGGGTTATGGTTATCACGGGGCTTTCCGTTTTTCCCCAGTTGAGAGCCTCTGTGCAGAGGCAAACATACCTTCATAGAAATTTGTGCACAGGGCCCGTCGTCTCTTTATTCTGTCCATTTTCACGACCTTCGTGATCCTTCCACATACAGAACGTTAATGGATGTTAGCAAGGAAGGATTCTTTATTGAATCATCACCCCTATTTATTTTGTCCCTTAACGATGAACCACTTATGCACTTGTGGCACCAAGGCATGCACCAACCAGTGTACCAGAGATTGCTGCCACTCCTGTTTTGTACTATGGCGCTAACAGTCTTGCTCTTCCTGATTGCTCTAATCACATGTGGTGGTCAGGTGTACCATCAACACTTACACCAGTTTGTTTCTCACTATGCAGTGAGTAAGTCTGTCTTCGGAGTATTTGAATCCTCATCGAAAAGAGCATAAAACACTCCAAGTGGCAAATAATTTTGAGGGCTTTTCTTCACAAGTCCAAGCCATTGTTGAAGAAATGTGACACTGGAATGTGGCTTGGTGTCAATGAACTGGACTCAACAAATGTCAATGACTTATGCGAATCACACTCGGAATAAGAAATACTTTCATTATCCTTTGCTAATATATATATTTTGCTATAAGAGCTTCAAACAATACAAATTAGATTAATGTGACCGTCTAAAGGGATTCATTACTTGTACTAATTGAGGCTTTGCTGTACAGTATTTGTACTGTATTATCTAAATTTTTTTTTTTTTACTAAAACAACAGAATGACATCAAAATTTATTAACAATTATTATTATTATTATAATCAAAAAGAAGCGCTAAGCCACAAGGACTATACAGCGCTGCAGGGCAGGAAGGAAGCGAGGGCATCAGGTGGCAAAAGGGAGATGGATGAGCAACAGGTTACGGATAACAGCGGGGCAGTGGATGGTGAAAGGGTAAAGGGCAGCAAGAGACTGAACCAGAAAGGGCTGAGGGGAGTGCGAAAAGTATCATCAGAGTTTGTGGAGTAAATCAGTCGTTGTCAAGAAGTCAATGAGAGAGTCAGGATTAAAGGAGGGTCCATCAGCAAGAAGGGAAGGTAAAGAGAGAGTAGGAGAACGAAGACGACGTTGGAGGTAAATTCTGCGTGCTCGTTGATAGAGAGGGCAGTCTAACAGAATGTGGCTAATCGATACTGGAACTTGACACTGCTCACAGAGAGGAACAGGGTGCCTCTCCATGAGATACCCATGAGTAAGACGAGTGTGGCCAATGCGAAGGCGGGAGAGAGTGGTCTCCCAACCTCGGCACTGATGACAAGAAGACGGCCAGTAACCTATGCTCGGTTTAATAGAATGAAGTTTGTTACCGAGCAGAGTTGACCAACGTTGTTGCCAACGGGTGCGAAGGTGGGTAGCTATTGCAGCAAAATAGTCCAGAAATGGAACACCTCGATAGGAAATTGGTAGGTCATATACTGCTGACCGCGCAGCAGTGTCTGCCTGTTCATTGCCCTGTACGTCGACATGACCAGGGACCCAACAAAAAACAATATCTTTATGTTTGGTAGAGATACGGCGTAGCCAAAGTTGGATACGGAGAACTAGGGGATGAGATGTATCAAATTTTCGTATAGCCTGTAGAGCACTAAGGGAGTCTGAGACTACTACAAATGATGACACAGGCATAGATGCGATACGAATAAG
This sequence comes from Cherax quadricarinatus, assembly GCF_038502225.1. Taxonomy (NCBI): domain Eukaryota; kingdom Metazoa; phylum Arthropoda; class Malacostraca; order Decapoda; family Parastacidae; genus Cherax; species Cherax quadricarinatus. The sequence continues at coordinate 9,224,039 of NC_091328.1, forward strand.
TGCTGCAAGAATGGCATACAGTTCAGCAGTAAAAATGCTAGCTGAAGATAGTAAATGCCCTCGTACGACGCTGTCCGGAAACACTGCTGCGAATCCGACGCCGTCTGAAGACTTAGAGCCATCTGTGTACACAGCGGTGGCATGAGAATGAGAGTGGAAGTGATCAAGAAAAAGAGAGCGGGAAGCCACCGTAGGCAGTTGAGCTTTCGAGCAAGGGAGTGAGAAAGAACAGACCCGAACAGCTGGAACTTCCCAGGGGGGTAGGGAAAAGTGAGATGCTACATGAACATATAAAGGTGGTAACTGAAGGGAAGACAAGAGTGAAAGTAGGCGAAGAGAAAAGGGACGGAGCAAACAGGGGCGGCGAACGAATAAAGAATGTCTACTAATATCGGTGACCATTCTATAAATGGAAGGATTGTGTAGATCGTGAGAGCGTACATAGTAACGAAGGCAATGGGCATCACGGCGATCAGACAAGGATGGAACATTTGCTTCTGTATAGAGGCTCTCAACAGGGGAAGAGCGAAAAGCACCAAGGCACAAACGTAAGCCTTGGTGATGGATAGAGTTAAGGCTAGAGAGAGTAGCAGGAGAGGCCGCGGAATAAATCTGGTCGCCATAATCGAGTTTCGATAAAACGAGGGCTGAATGTAGGCGAAGCAGAGTTCGACGATCAGCTCCCCAGGAAAGATGAGCAAGGGTTTTAAGAAGGTTTAGCCGGCTGTGACAAGTTGCCTTCAGAGAGGTAATGTGAGGTTTCCAGGTTAACCGACGGTCAAAGAGAAGGCCTAGAAACCTGACTGTATCACGTTCGGGGATACGGGAGCCATAGAGATACAAAGGATGATCGGAGATAACAGAGCGTCTAGTGAAAGTAATTTGGTGAGTTTTGGTACTTGAAAATTTAAACCCATGTGTGGTGGCCCAAGTGGAAACACGGTCGACCGCATGCTGGAGAGAAACTGCAATAAGGTGACAGTCAGCGCCTGCACAAGCAATAGCGAAGTCATCAACATAGAGTGATGACCAAATATTGGGTGGAAGAACAGAGGCCAAATCATTTATAGCAAGGAGAAAAAGTGTTGTGCTTAGAACACATCCCTGAGGGACACCTTCAGCTTGGACGAAGTCCGGGGAAAGAACATTATTGACTCGAACACGGAAATGTCTGTCAGTTAAAAAGTTCTTAAGGAAGGATGGTAGATTGCCTCGGAGGCCTAAGGAATGGGCCTGGGCCAAAATATTATACCTCCAAGTTGTGTCATATGCCTTCTCAAGGTCGAAAAATATGGCAATAACTGAGTGATTATTCGCAAAGGCATTACGAACATACGTATCCAAGCGTAGTAAGGGGTCTATGGTAGAACGACCCTTACGAAAGCCATATTGACTAGCGGAGAGACTGTTGCGAGTCTCTAAATACCACATTAAACGTCGATTTACGAGGCGTTCCATCACTTTGCAAACTGCACTTGTAAGAGCGATGGGGCGATAGTGGGAGGCATCATGTCCTGTAGTACCCGGTTTGCGGAAAGGGAGAACAATGGCAGATTTCCACAGCTGGGGAAGAACTCCTTGTGCCCAAATAAGATTGAAGAGGTGTAAGAGGACTACAAGGGCTGACCGATGTAAATGTTGTAACATACGAATATGAATGTCATCAGGCCCAGCTGCCGATGATCGGCAAGCTGAGAGCGTTGCCTCCAGTTCTTGAAGTGTAAAAGGCACATTATACTGTTCTTCTCCGAGAGAAGAAAAGTCCAAGGGTACTAACTCTCTGGCAGACTTTGAGGAAAGAAACGAGGGGCATAGATGGAGCCCTCGGGAAATACGGACCAGATGTGTGCCAAGTTCAATGGCAACGTCGAGAGGGTTTGCTATATCAACACCAGTGACCCGTAGAACAGGAGCCGGGTCAGGAGAGTATTTACCACTCAATTTCCTCACTTTTTTCCAGACTGCACTCATAGAAGAAGCAGAGGTGATGGTGGAAACATAGTCTCGCCAACAAGTGCGTTTAGCTTCACGGATGACATGGCGAGCGATCGCACGCTTCTGCTTAAAATCAACAAGTCTCTCAGCGGTTCTATTGTACCGGTACCTGCCCCATGCAGCACGTTTCAAACGTACTGCACGAGCACAAGCAGGAGACCACCAAGGCACGCACTTCTGAGAATGCCTGCCTGAGGTTTGGGGTATAGAATGAGAGGCTGCGGTATAAACTGATGTCGAGAAGATGTGTAGGAGCTCATCAATGGAGGATGAAGAAGGAACCTCACTAAAAGCAGTGAGGTGTGAGTAAAGATCCCAATTTGCCCGATCAAATTGCCAGCGAGGGCTACGGGAAGGTGGTGAATAGTAAGGAGAAGTAAGAATGATCGGAAAATGATCGCTGTCATGTAAGTCTGGTAGAACAGACCAGGTGAAGTCTAGTGCAGTGGAGGAAGAGCAGACTGATAGATCGATGCAAGAGAGAGTATGAGTACGAGGATCAAAATGGGTGGGAGTACCCGTATTTAAAACATGGAGGGGGTGAGAGGCAAGAAAAGCCTCCAACTGAATGCCACGTGAGTCACAATGAGACCCCCCCCAGAGGAAATGGTGGGCATTAAAATCACCAAGTAACAGAAGTGGTGGTGGTAAGGATGAAACAAGAAAGGCAAAGTCTGGGATAGAAAATGCTCGAGAAGGAGAGAGATATAAAGAACATATTGTAAACCACTTATTCAAGTGGATACGGGCTGCAGTGTAATGCAGCGAGGTATGGACAAATAGTTGACAGTACGGAATATCATTGCGTAGAAGAAGGGCACTTTCATTAAAGGTCCCATCTGAGAAAGGATCCGAAGAATACAATAAATTATAGCCTGAGATAGGATGGAAAACAGCCGAGTGTAATTTTGGTTCTTGTAAGCAAGCACCAACAGGGGAAAACCTGGAAAGCAACATCTGAAGCTCACCCCGATTACCCCTGAGGCCGCGGATATTCCACTGTAAATAGGCCATGATTGGCGATGAAGAAAATATCAGGAATCTGTAGGTAAAGGCACCTACGGACTAGAGGGGTTAGAAAAGTCAACGTGTGGTGGCATTGGAAGATGTTCAAGTAGCGAAGGAACGGAGCGTTGCGAAGAATGGGGTTGTGAAGATGGAGGAGAGGGAAGAGAAGGAACAGGAAGTGAATCAGTGTCCATTGAAGGTTTAGTCTCTGCAATATATTCTGAAATGGCTTCAAGTGTTTCTGAATTCAAAGATGTATGGGAAACCATATTGGAGATAGGAGGAGGAGGGTGAGTAAAGATTGGGACAGTAATGGACTGTACCAAAGTAGAGGGGGAGGGAAAAGTGTAAGGGACTGGAGATGAAGTGTGGGGGGGGACAGAAGAGGTAGAAACCTGGGAGGTGACAGAAGAGGGAGAAACTTGGGAGGGGACGGGGGTGGAAGGCATAGTACGAGGAGGAGGGTGAATCTCCACACTTGTAATAGAGCCAGAGAGAGGGGAAGAACTAGGTACAGAGACTGGGAAGGTAACGTGTGGAGGTGGAAGAAGGGAAGGAAGGGGCAAAGAAGATTTGAGCAATGTGGATTTTTTGGACTTCTGAGTAGAGGGGCGATTGGTATTAGGTGTCGTACGAGGTCTTGTCGATACTGGGGCTTGTGAGGAAGGACGCGAAGATGTGAGAACAGACTGAGTTGTAGTCGGGACGTCAGAGCCAAGGACAGCAAAAGGATTAGATGCCGTAATGGCTATGGGAGGGGTAACAACAGAGGAGGCTGCAGAAGATGGGACCCCAGAAGTGGGGGGATGTTTGGAAACACGAGAATAAGAAACACGGGGTAGTCTCCCTTGGAGGCGGAGATGAGTAACTGCCATAGCATAAGGGAGACCTTCTGCCTCTTTGAGGCAACGGATTTCACGTTCATTTAAGTAGACCTGGCAACGGCGGGAGTACGAAGGGTGAGCTTCATTACAATTAAGGCAAGATGGAGGTTGACTGCAAGATGTATTAGAATGGTTGTCGGCACCACAGACTGGGCATTCGGCCATAGATCTGCAATATTTCGCTGGGTGACCAAAACGCCAGCAATTTCTACATTGTTGCGGTGTAGGTATCACCTTTCGAACTTGTAACCGATGTCCCGCGACATATACAGAGGACGGGAGTTCTCGGCTGTCAAAAGTTAAACGAGCCACATTGCAAGGGTAACATCTCCGCCCCCGGGCAGGAAGGACATAAGTGTCTACTTTGAGGATTGGGAGATCCTGGAGTTCCAGCTGTTCAAAAATGTCATTGCCACATGACTGGAAATTCTGTTGGACTATGGTATGGGGCAGAATGACAGTACCACTACAAGAATTGAGAGAAAGATGTTTTTCAATAGTGATAGGAGTAGTATCGATATTCGAAAGGAGAGAAAGATCATGAGCTTGGGTAGCATTCTGGACAGTGACGATGCGCGTACCGCTCTTGAGAGCGTGAAATGAAATATCTCTGCCAACATGACGCAGGAGCGCTTTGGCAATACTATGGTCAGAAAGGTAGGCAGAAGAAGAAGTTGGTCTTAAAGTAAAGAATTTAGTCCATTGTGTGGTCCGAAACTGAGCGTGGAGAGGGAGTGCTTGACGTGTCGGTCGTTTCCGAGTAGAATGGGAAGGTAACGACGGAGCATCATCAGGAGATTGACGTTGGCGTTTAGGAGTAGGACCGGAGTTGGTCCGGCATGAAATGGGTGGGCGATTCGAAAATTGCCTTACCGTAGAGGGAGAAGCCGGAAGCATAGTCAAAGGAGAGCGGAGTTCAGACAAATCGAAGGAGTCAGTCGAAGCCCCGGTACCTGAAGCGGGTGAGGAAACAGCACCAGCAAGAGGTACAGGGGCATCAGGAGTGTCCGAAGAGCGGTCTAAACACAAGGCAGGGTCAGAATGGGGTGCGGTATCAAGAAGGGGCCCGGGGGTAGTGGTTTCATGGACTAGGGCTGCCATGGTTAGGTTACTCCTTTGCTTTTTGTTTTTAAGAAAAAAAAAGAAAGAAGAAAAGAAAATAAAAACAAAAAAAAGAATAAAAAAAGGGGGGAGCGGGGAGGAATAGTTCCCAGGAGGAATGAAAGGGCCGGAAATCTCCCTCCGCGCCCAAGAGGACTCGACACCGCTAGTAGCGCAGATGCAGCATGGAACCCGTGCCATACCCTACCCTTCATGCCAGTAAACCAGCAATCCGGGATAGCAACCTCACATCTGCCGAGCTACCTCGGTGGACAAAAGAGAGGGCGGCCGGATATCCGCCACAAAGCATACCTCCTTCAGCCACCACCCCCGGAATCCGAAAGGTGGCTTCCAGAGATACACCCGTCGCCCAAAAGACACCCAAAGCTACTCCGGGATACCGGAGAGGGATCGGGACATCCCTAGGCAATCCAGATTCCACGGCAAACTACGCCACCGCCAAGAAACCTCAACGGAATGGGATCGACCCCGGTGTCCTTTCCCCTACCTAGGAACTAGCGCGCCTGTGGGAGAAATCACGAAGGCTAAAAAGAGGAAGGGCAAAAGGGAGGGGTGAGGAGGAGGAGGAGGAATGGAAAAAGGGGAGGATGGGGAGGATGGGATAGGGGAGGGGAGAATGGGGGGTAATTAGGTTCGGTCTGAGGAAGAAGACCGACAGGGCTAATTCCTCAGACCAAGAGCCTCTTCACCACGCCAAGGAGCCCCCCTTGAAGAGGAATTTATTAACAAGCAATGCTTAGTACATGTATATTAATCACAAAAATTCAGCTGATATAATAGTGCATGTGAAATGAAATGCACAAATTACAATGAGACCTGACTGACTGATTGAGCACATCTAAATCTACATATTGTATCCAATAATTCCCACCTATGTATGGTAATAGGTTGTATTTGCAAGGCTGCTTCTTGGCGCCTGGGCCCTCCAATTTTTCTTAACCTATATTGACTAGCTTTTTTGACTTTTGATGCCCTACATACCTACTCTTGAACATAATTACCCATATGTAGTTATAGAAACAGAGCAGTTTGTGGTATCCCATCTTTTGTCATAACTTTAAAGTTGCCAACAGTTGTAGTACATAGTGCTATATAGATCCATGCCTGTAATCAGCCAGTCTATGAACACTTTCTAGTTACAGTTGTGCCGTCTTATTTGCCTTATTTATTGTGGAAAGAAATTTGTACTTTCCTGTCATTTTATCTTTATGTAGATCATGTTTTGCAAGTGTATGGATAAGGTAGTAAGCTACTAAATGCTGTGAAGAGTTTTTATGAGGATAGTGAGGCTCAGGTTAGGGTGTGTAGAAGAGAGGGAGACTGCTTCCCGGTAAAAGTAGGTTTTAGACAGGGATGTGTAATGTCACCATGGTTGTTTAATATATTTATAGATGGGGTTGTAAAGGAAGTAAATGCTAGGGTGTTCAGGAGAGGGGTGGGATTAAATTTTGGGGAATCAAATTCAAAATGGGAATTGACACAGTTACTTTTTGCTGATGATACTGTGCTTATGGGAGATTCTAAAGAAAAATTGCAAAGGTTAGTGGATGAGTTTGGGAATGTGTGTAAAGGTAGAAAGTTGAAAGTGAACATAGAAAAGAGTAAGGTGATGAGGGTATCAAATGATTTAGATAAAGAAAAAATGGATATCAAATTGGGGAGGAGGAGTATGGAAGAAGTGAATGTTTTCAGATACTTGGGAGTTGACGTGTCGGCGGATGGAATTATGAAGGATGAGGTTAATCATAGAATTGATGAGGGAAAAAAGGTGAGTGGTGCATTGAGGTATATGTGGAGTCAAAAAATGTTATCTATGGAGGCAAAGAAAGGAATGTATGAAAGTATAGTAGTACCAACACTCTTATATGGGTGTGAAGCTTGGGTGGTAAATGCAGCAGCGAGGAGATGGTTGGAGGCAGTGGAGATGTCCTGTTTAAGGGCAATGTGTGGTGTAAATATTATGCAGAAAATTCGGAGTGTGGAAATTAGGAAAAGGTGTAGAGTTAATAAAAGTATTAGTCAGAGGGCAGAAGAGGGGTTGTTGAGGTGGTTTGGTCATTTAGAGAGAATGAATCAAAGTAGAATGACATGGAAAGCATATAAATCTATAGGGGAAGGAAGGCGGGGTAGGGGTCGTCCTCGAAAGGGTTGGAGAGAGGGGGTAAAGGAGGTTTTGTGGGCAAGGGGCTTGGACTTCCAGCAAGCGTGCGTGAGTGTGTTAGATAGGAGTGAATGGAGACGAATGGTACTTGGGACCTGATGATCTGTTGGAGTGTGAGCAGGGTAATATTTAGTGAAGGGATTCAGGGAAACCGGTTATTTTCATATAGTCGGACTAGAGTCCTGGAAATGGGAAGTACAATGCCTGCACTTTAAAGGAGGGGTTTGGGATATTGGCAGTTTGGAGGGATATGTTGTGTATCTTTATATGTGTATGCTTCTAAACTGTTGTATTCTGAGCACCTCTGCAAAAACAGTGATAATGTGTGAGTGTGGTGAAAGTGTTGAATGATGATGAAAGTATTTTCTTTTTGGGGATTTTCTTTCTTTTTTTGGGTCACCCTGCCTCGGTGGGAGACGGCCGACTTGTTGGAAAAAAAAAAAAAAAAAAAAAAAATTCAGTGAATACCACACTACAGACAATTTAGAAAGGGTAAGGAATGTGTAGAGTAAGTATTTGTATTGAAGCATACAAGTGAACAATATTTAGATAAATGTAAATTGCTTTTATCCCATTTATGGATAATATATAAAAAAAAAAAGGCATGATAGGGTGAACAGGGAAGCAATGTGGTAAATGCTGCAAATGCATTCAGTAAATTCTTTATGCAGATAGTGAGGCTTGGTTTAGAATATGAAGGAGAAAGGGGGCAGATTATTTTCCAGTAAGAGCAGGTATTATACACAGGGATGTGATGCCATGTGACCATGGTTTAACATTTATAAATGGGTTATAAAAGATGTTATTACTAGAATATTGAGGAAGGGTGCAATAAATGACAATGAATTTATCACAGTTGCTGTGCTTATGACATGGTTATTTTGGGAGCTTGAATAAACTTGCAAAGGTTGGTGAATAAATTTAGGAGGGTATGTAAAAGGAAGAAGTTAAAATAGAAATGGGGTAAAATGAGGAAATGAATGATTGCCTATCAGATTGGAGGGAAAGATTATTAAATGTACTGCATTCACATATTTGGGAGTGGACTTGCCAGCAGATGGGTTTACGAAAGGTAGGATGAACCATGGAAGAGACACGGTAAAAAAATGTAGGTGGTGTGTTGCGGTGTCTGTGAAGACAAATTTAGTTGGCTCTCTTATAAATCTTCTAGTCTGAGTGTTTGTTAAAGCAACTGAAAAAGTAAATCCAAAGTTGAATAGCATGTGGAAAGGCCATCATTGTACATGCTATTCAATTTGAAAATGTGTATCCAAAAGGCATTTGCAAAAAATCATACTACATAGAATAGCTGTATACGAGAGCTGACTGTATCTATGGTGCCAAAATGGGGAATATGCTAGATTATGGTGGTATCATCAATTATGCGAGACTGGCTTAAACACTGCAGCAAGAAGAAGTCTAGAGGCAGTGGATATGTCATGTCTGAGGGCAATGCATAGTGAATATTATGCAGAAAATCAGGAGTAAATAAATTAGAGGTGGTTTGGGCATTTAAAGAGGATGATGCAGAGTAAGATGATCAAGGGAGTGTATTAATCTCGGGTAGTAGGAAGGAGGGGCAGGGTCAGTACAGTGCATGCCCTCTGGGGGAGGACTGGGGATGTCACAGTTTGAAGGGTTACTTGAATTGTGAAGTCTCCACAGTTCTGGCAAGGCAGCTGTTGAATGAATTAGTTTATCATTTTGACAGTCTCTGAGGTAGTGTGCCCCTCCCCCCCCCCCCAAAAAAAATACATTCACCAATATTCAACAGTCATCTTGCCAGAAATGTGAAGACAATTCAAATGACCCTACAAACTGCAACACTCCACTCCTTCCTCAGAGTGCAGCCACTGCACTTCCCACCTCCAGGACTGACTAACCAGTTTCTCAATATTCCATCAATAATGTCACCATGCACATCAAGCTGAAATATAACAATGCTAAACCCAAAAGGGTCACATCAAGCTATAAAAACTTTACACTCTGATCTAATGTGCTCACACAAGCCTGCTGGCTACTCAAGCCCCTAGCACTTGCACTTTCTTTATCCTCTCTCCAATCCTTCCTGGGATAATTCATACCCAAACTTACTTCCACCCCAGATTTATACACTTTACACCTGCCACTCCATAGACTGAAGCAGTGTATCACTTATTGTATCTCAAAATTTTCATCACAACTCAAAACTAAATTCCTTTGTGTGAGGGTAAACCATAATTAAAGACCCTCACATAACTCAAGGAACCAGTGTACTTGATTATTTGCTTATAATTTTTCCAGCACTGACTACTTGGTCATAACTGTAACTGTTTCACCTATCTTTGTAGTCCCCTACCAGGGCAAATCTGGTTTAAAAAATCTTGGTAACCTGTATTTTGTCTTATTTCAGGGCCATCCATGTAGGGGTTCCACTTGAGTTGTTGCACAGCTGTATTTATCTTGGCAAGTGGATTCAAGAAGGGTGCGTGACTTGTACATACCTTGATCTACTTCTGATGACAACCATCTCAGCCTACTGAACACTGGAAGACAGCCCATATTTCACATTGGACATCAACTATGGACCTCACTTTTAATACATTGTTGGAGTGAATAGAGAACCACATAGGGTTCAGGTGAAGTGCAAATCAGTCCAAGTGTCAGAGGCTAGTGTTTCTCAGTAGAAATTCAAGAGGATACAACTGGCAGTATTAATTTATTTTCAAAGAGATATGTTCATAGGCTGTTTTCTATAGTTAAAATTTTCATAATTTACTGTACGGTATTAAGGTATTTTTAATATCTTGGATCTTATAGTCTTTTATTTAATTTTTTTTCCTAATAGATAACTTAATCATTTTCCTGACAACTACATACTGAGTAATTAGAAATCCTTTTAAAGAGGAAGTTACTGTGCCTCTGGAAGACTTTGGTCCCTCTTAACGAGTTGGTGTCGTTCCACTGGAAAGAATAAAGGATATATAGAAAATGCTACAAGTCGACTAAACAAATTTTACTTACATAAAGCTATTTACTGATGAAATATTCCTGTACATGGTTTTAGCTTATTACAATCAAAACTAAGTGATAACCCAGAAGGATTATACAGCACTAATGGTTTTGACTAAATTTTAAGATCAAACTAGTAGAAATATCATGCAATAAAAATAGAGCACCATAGACAGGAACTTTAGACTTTGCCTGTGGAACAGGTTTCTACAGTCAATAAACAGGTATGATAAATTATGTAGAACAGAACAATAATAAACGATGCATGATTGCAGTAACTAGTGACATGGTCCTCAGACCTCAGACAAATTGAGAAATTAAAACCTAACAAATCCCCAGGCCTTGATGAATTGTTTGCAAGGGTTTTAAAGGAATGTAAAAAGGAACTTTGCAAACCTTTGGCTAATCTTTTCAACATATCACTACAAACTGGCATGGTGCCTGATGGGTGACAGGTCCTTAGCTTCAAACTATAGATTAATGAGCCTTACCTCCACAGTGGGAAAATTTATGGAATCAATAACTGCCGAGGCAATTCGTAGCCATCTTGATAGGCATAAATTGATAAATGAATCTCAGCGCAGTTTTACTAAGGGGGGTTCCTGTCTTAAGAATTTACTAACTTTTTTCGCTAAGGTGTTTGAGGAGGTGGACCATGGTAGTGAATATGATATTGTGTATGTGGACTTCAGTAGGGCTTTCGATAGAGTTCCACATCGGAGACTTTTGAGGAAACTTAAGGTACACGGAATAGGAGAAATTTTTTCCTGGTTAGAGGCGTGGTTGATAAATGGGCAGCAAAGAGTTTGCATAAATGGGGAGAAATCAGAATGGGGGCATGCCACAAGCGGTGTTCCACAGGGGTCAGTGTTGGGCCCCTTGTTGTTCACAGTTTACGTGGACAATATGGATGAGGGAATAAATAGCAACATAGGAGAGTTTGCTGATGACACCAAAGTAGGCCGTCCAATCATTCTAATGAGGACATTAGTGCGCTCCAGGATGATTTGAATAGACGGATGCAGTGGTCGGAGAAGTGGCAGATGCAGTTTGATATAAACAGGTGCAGGGTGCTAAATGTTGGACAGGAGAATAACCATGCCACTTATAAACTGAATATTGTAGATCTTAATACTACTGATTGCGAAAAGGATTTAGGAGTTCTGATTAGCAGTAATCTGAAACCACGACAACAGTGCATAAGTGTTTGCAATAAAGCTAACAGAATCCTTGGCTTCATATCAAGAAGTATAAATAATAGAAGTCCTCAGGTTGTTCTTCAACTCTATATATCCTTGGTTAGGCCTAATTTAGATTATGCTGCACAGTTCTGGTCACCATATTACAGAATGGATATAAACACTGGAAAACGTACAGAGGGGGATGACAAAGTTGATCCCACGTATCAGAAATCTTCCCTATGAGGATACACTAAGGGCCCTGAATCTGCACCCTCTAGAATGGAAAACAGGATTAAATAAAGGTGAAGTAAATAGCATGCTGAAAATATCCAGCCAAGACAGGACTTGTAGCAATGGTTTCAAGTTGGACAAATTCAGATTCAGGAAGGATGGGTGGAGCAAACTCCCAAGTACCGTCGTAGAAGCTAAGACCTTGTGTAGTTTTAAAAATAGGTTGGATAAATACATGAGTGGGTGTGAGTTGAACCTGACTAGCTTGGGTTACCAGGTCTGGTGCTGTGCTCCTTCCTTAAGTGGAAGTGACCTGACTAGGTGGTCATTGTTCTAGGCTGGGGGGTGGCATGGACCTGCTTTGCATGGGTCAGTAGGTCTGTTGCAGTGTTCCTTCTTTCATATATTCTTATGTATGCACAAGTAAATTTATACAAGTGTAGTCAGGCTAGGTCAGTGAGGTCACTAGGTTAAATTAGGCAGGAGCACTGTACGGGTGGTCTACTGGTCCTTAAAGTGCCCCCTGTTCATTTATGTAATATGAACTGACAACAAGTTTGGCCAAACTGAAAGCTCTAATTATGTTGGACTGCAGTTTGTATATACATTAATGCAGCTTCTAGGCATCCATGTCATGTTTTGTCCCTTTCCTTTATGACCAGTTGGGCATAGTTCCAGGATATCAGGTGTGAAGCCTGGTCCCTCCCTATTATGCTGGCATTATCGAGTCCTGCAGGCACACTGGTGTTTTTCCAACCTGATCTATAGGTGTCTTACATCTGATAATTACCATCACATGTAATGTAGATACCTGCACTGCCATGGTCCTGGCAGTTGTCTTGCTGCATAATCAAATCTGATAGTGCTGGACATGATAATGGCAACACCTATGTTACTCTTGGTGAGGGTGGGTGTAGTATATCCTGCAGTGTGGCCTGTAAGTAGGCCAATCTTGCATGCACAGTTCCTGCAATCCCAGGTCGTGTGTACAGAAAATTTTAGTGTCCACAAGGTGCTTTAAAAATGTTGCACTCTTCCTCCAGATATTTTGGACTGTAGATCATCTAGGTATGTTAAAACATGCCATTGAGTGCACCTAGTTTGGTTCCTTAGTCATGGTGCAAGTATCAGTGTATATCATATATACTTGTTGACTGGCTGTCAGTACACTTTGAATTTGAAGTGGCTGTCTTGATTAATGAGAATTATGTCAAGGAAAGGAAAAGCATCATTAGCTTCCTCTTCTAAGGTTAACTGAATAGACAGTTCCATGCTGAGGCTGTTCTTGAGGTTGTCTAGGTTGAGTCTTTTGGAGGTGATGAGCAGTATATCCACATAATAAAGTCATGTGACCACTTTTAGTATGATGCTGTTGACTCTTTCTGCCTCTGGCAATTCCATTACAGATTTGCCAGAAATGCACTCATCTGGTGAGGCACATGGACATGCCTAAAACCTACAAGAATGACATGATGCACTACTCACACCATGACTGCAAAAATCAAGAGATGCATACACTGGCATGTTTTTATGTACCTAGGGGATTTGTAGCCCAGAATACTGGAGGAAAATTGCAACATTCATAGAGGAATATTCCAGACACTAAAGTTTTTCATACAAAATCTTCCCAATTGCCAAAACCGAAGAACACCAAAAGAACTCGTCTTTCCTACAGGCCACACAGCAGGATATATTACAACCACTCTTGCCAAGAGCAGGATAAGTGTTGTCACTATCACATCCAGCACTATCAAAGATTTGACTAGACAAAAAGATAACTGCTAGAGCCATGATAATACAAGTACAGTGGAACCTCGGTTTTCATATGCTCTAGTTTGTATGTAAAACTATAGTTATTCTCTATAAAATGTATTCTTCGTTAATATTTTTGGGTGGCTGGAATGGATTAATTGGATTTACATTATTTATGGGAAATATTAACAAAAAATACATTTTATAGAGAATAACTATAGTTTTACATACAAACTAGGGCATACGAAAATCGAGGTTTCGTTATATCTACATCATTCCATGTGGTTGTGACCACAAATACATATACCTTCATAGCCTACAGATTAGGTTTACAGAATACCATGCCTCTATACCAACAATGCCTGCATGATACATATAACAATTGTATTACAATTTTCTTTAATGTTTGGCAACATTAAGTAGTTTCACTTGTTTTAACAGATAAATGTACTATAAATATAGCACTCATAAAATAAAATACTGAACAGAACCTACTTTCTCTGATATGGTGGTGGATCTGGCCGAGACAAAGTTGCATAGTCCTCAAAACGACGACTGTGGTGAAAAATGCTATTATAAATCTTGTCACATCAGCTTCAAAGTTGCAATTAAAAAATTTTTGTAAGAATAATTTAAAATTTAGTTAGGACAAAAAACCTATAAATAATGCACTGCTTACTTCAATAAAAGGATATGAGCACCAATTTAAATTACTAATACTGTATACAGGAGGGCCCCGCTTATACAACAGGTCAGGTTCCAGATTACCGCTGTAAAGTAAAACATAACCTTTTTTCACTTTCAAATGCATATAGAAGTATGATAACATGTTTACACTATCACATATTAAATGAGCAATAGAGCTAGGCCTAAAAAATGCATATACAGTACACACATTACTTTTTTTTTTTAACACATCAGCAGTTTCCCCACTGAGGCAGGGTGACCCAAAAAGAAAGAAAAACCCAAAAAGAAAACAACTTTCATCATCATTCAACACTTTTGTCGTATGGGGTTCGGTAGGAGAAATGAGGGTTGAAGGGAGACACACTTGTTGGATGGTAACACCATGTATTGTCAGACTGTGATGAGAGGCGGGAGCCCAGGCCTGCCTGCTGCCTGGATGTCTATACGCCAAGTGAGAGCGAGGCAGAACGTCTCACACTGACTCAGGCTGTACCCCGTGACGTCATACAGTCACAGGCCTAGGGAGCTTCTATATAAAGCACATGGATGGTACTATGATACTCAGCTAATCTATATAACACATATAAGGGGATCAGCAACTATGCTGACAGCTCGGTCATGTTACGTATGTCGTCTCGACATAGACTACTATGCTATAGGCTGAACAGGCAGGTGGTTCTGGGCTGATTCTATACAATAACAAATTCATATATATATAACTTAGAACTAATGGATGGTATCATAATGGATGTTAACATAATGAGTTTTACATAATGGGTGTTAACGTAATGAGTTTTAACGTAATGCATTACGACTTATAAGAACAAATCATTGAACAATATGGATGGAATTGATCGATCGATCTGTATTCATGCACTCTACGGATTCTGAGGAAGAATAAATAAATATATATATATATATATATATATATATATATATATATATATATATATATATATATATATTTATTTATATTTTTATTTATTATCACACTGGCCGATTCCCACCAAGGCAGGGTGGCCCGAAAAAGAAAAACTTTCACCATCATTCACTCCATCACTGTCTTGCCAGAAGGGTGCTTTACACTACAGTTTTTAAACTGCAACATTAACACCCCTCCTTCAGAGTGCAGGCACTGTACTTCCCATCTCCAGGACTCAAGTCCGGCCTGCCGGTTTCCCTGAATCCCTTCATAAATGTTACTTTGCTCACACTCCAACAGCACGTCAAGTATTAAAAACCATTTGTCTCCATTCACTCCTATCAAACACGCTCACGCATGCCTGCTGGAAGTCCAAGCCCCTCGCACACAAAACCTCCTTTACCCCCTCCCTCCAACCCTTCCTAGGCCGACCCCTACCCCGCCTTCCTTCCACTACAGACTGATACACTCTTGAAGTTATTCTGTTTCGCTCCATTCTCTCTACATGTCCGAACCACCTCAACAACCCTTCCTCAGCCCTCTGGACAACAGTTTTGGTAATCCCGCACCTCCTCCTAACTTCCAAACTACGAATTCTCTGCATTATATTCACACCACACATTGCCCTCAGACATGACATCTCCACTGCCTCCAGCCTTCTCCTCGCTGCAACATTCATCACCCATGCTTCACACCCATATAAGAGCGTTGGTAAAACTATACTCTCATACATTCCCCTCTTTGCCTCCAAGGACAAAGTTCTCTGTCTCCACAGACTCCTAAGTGCACCACTCACTCTTTTTCCCTCATCAATTCTATGATTCACCTCATCTTTCATAGACCCATCCGCTGACACGTCCACTCCCAAATATCTGAATACGTTCACCTCCTCCATACTCTCTCCCTCCAATCTGATATTCAATCTTTCATCACCTAATCTTTTTGTTATCCTCATAACCTTACTCTTTCCTGTATTCACCTTTAATTTTCTTCTTTTGCACACCCTACCAAATTCATCCACCAATCTCTGCAGCTTCTCTTCAGAATCTCCCAAGAGCACAGTGTCATCAGCAAAGAGCAGCTGTGACAACTCCCACCCTGTGTGTGATTCTTTATCTTTTAACTCCCCGCCTCTTGCCAAGACCCTCGCATTTACTTCTCTTACAACCCCATCTATAAATATATTAAACAACCACGGTGACATCACACATCCTTGTCTAAGGCCTACTTTTACTGGGAAAAAATTTCCCTCTTTTCTACATACTCTAACTTGAGCCTCACTATCCTCGTAAAAACTCTTCACTGCTTTCAGTAACCTACCTCCTACACCATACACTTGCAACATCTGCCACATTGCCCCCCTATCCACCCTGTCATATATTTATATATATATATATATATATATATATACACACACACACACACACACACACACACACACACACACACACACACACACACACACACAACCAACTTGTTTGAAAAAAATAAATAAATAAATAAATATACAAGGTGAAATTTTTCTGTCTCATGAACATGCAAGATTTCAGGTACGTCTTGCTACTTCTACTTACACTTAGGTCACACTACACATACATGTACAAGCACATATATACACACCCCTCTGGGTTTTCTTCTATTTTCTTTCTAGTTCTTATTCTTGTTTATTTTCTCTTATCTCCATGGGGAAGTGGAACAGAATTCTTCCTCCGTAAGCCATGCGTGTTGTAAGAGGCGACTAAAATGCCGGGAGCAAGGGGCTAGTAACCTCTTCTCCTGTATATATTACTAAATGTAAAAGGAGAAACTTTCGTTTTTCCTTTTGGGCCACCCTGCCTCGGTGGGATACGGCCGGTGTGTTGAAAGAAAGAAGGTGAAATTAACAACAAAGGCATCTGGTGCACTCAGATCATTACTGTCAAAATCTCAGAATAAGGAGGGAACGTGAACACAAAAAAAAAAATTCTGAAAAAACTGATCAGTTAATAACAAAACACAAAGTTGACAATTTCCTTCATCTCTGACATCTAATTATACAGACTATGTACATTTAAACCCAATTCTGCGAGGGTGAGGTTTACATATGCAGAATGGTTATCATCTCTAGGAGGATCGAATTCCTCTGCAATGGCTAACACATGCCTTGACTGAGGGAGATCTGGACGAGTATCTACAAAAGAAACTTGTGGGTTTCTCATTACTTGTTGAGTACGCAAAGAGTAACGACATTCAGGTTGATTATCTGACTGAGTATTTGAGGTAGAGGGTACAGAGTCAAGAGGATTTTCAGCATCTGTCACATTAGTCTGGGTAGCAATATCATCAACATCGCATACTAATTTCATATGATCTAAATGCGATTCTTTGTACTTACCAGTAGTAATTTCTCTAACCTTATACTTATTGCCAGAGATATGATCTACAACTCGATAAGGACCGACAAACTTTTGATCGAGCTTAGGCATTGCGGATGTTTTGTTGAAATTCGTCAGCATTACTCTTGAACCTACTTTAACTTTTGACGGCTTAGCACGGCTATTAGTTACTCTAGTAAATTCTGCTGTTGATTTATGAAGTGTTTCATGGATTCTTCTAAAAACACTCTGAGCTATGAAATCATCAGGGTTGTAATTAGGTTTCGGAGTGGAATATAACAACTCATAGGGTAAACGCTTGTCTACACCATACAATGCATAATGTGGAGTATCACCTATGGAAGCATTGTAAGCAGAATTTATGGCACATTGAACATCTGGTATAACTTCATCCCAAGTTTCACTATTGGGGTTGATAGTGGCTCTCAAGACATCAAGTACCTTCTTATTGGTTCGTTCAGCTAACCCATTGCTGGCAGGATGATGAGGAACAATGGTGGATTTAGAGATCTTGTACAAAGTACACAAATTTTCAAGAATCTCATTACAGAATTCACCTCCATTATCTGTTACTAAGGACTTAGGGGTGGTATGCCTGCAGATAATGCGTTCTTTAAACGCTTTAGCTACTGTCTCTGCAGTCTTATCTGCAATAGGAACTAACTCACAATATCTGGTGAAATGGTCTACCATAACACACAGATGTTTGTTGCCTTGGAGGGAACATTTAAAATTAGTTAACAAATCAAGGGCAACTCTTTCCCACGGTTTGCTAGTGGTTGGGTACACTTGGATTGGATTAGGACCATTGACATTTCCTTTATGTTGCATACATACACTACATTTCTTAACATACTCTGAAATGTCAGTTGCCATACGTGGCCAAAAGCACTTCATTCTGGCTTGTTTCACAGAATGATCCATACCAGGGTGTGCAACACCTGGTGCATCATGAACTAGCTGTAGAGCTACGTTCACTAGCGACTGTGAAATTACTAACTGGTACACTCTTCTGCTTGGAGTACCCAACTCGGCTGTTCGATACAGTAATTCTTGGCTCATTACAAAGTCACTGATGGGTGCTGGTGGATTCACAGTCAGAATAAGATCTTCCTGGAGCAGGAATCGAATCACCAGAACACAAGGGATCGGTTCTCTCTTACTGGAGGAATGAACAAACTCGGTGGAGTGGATGACTCTCCCCGGTTGAAAAAATTAACGCTATAACATGCAATATGAGCAAGGGAGAACGAATCTACTATCTCTCACTACAAGCACAGGGGAAAAGAAATGAACACGGTGAACAATGCTGATATTCAACTGAGTCGCACACAGTGACACGAGGTATCAGCTATAAAGAAACTTCACTTACAAACGTTAACAACATGTGAAAGTTACTCGAGAATTAACTTCTTACATTGCACGAATTACTGTCAACTAGGATGGGATCACCATCTGGAACACAAGGAACAACAACAGACACTCTAGTGAGAGCACTAGCCGCAACAGAGACGTCTTTCTGCATACGGCATGTGATATCAACAAGTGATGGCATTACTAGTTTCAAGTAATCGTTTTCCGACAAGGCATCCCCTGTGGAGAAACTACTACTTGGACTAGCAGGCATTACAGAGATAGGCTGAGCACTCAAGGCAGTCTGAGTGTCCTCGGACACTTAAGGCAATACACTATCTTGAATGTCTGAAGGTGTAGGTGGAACACAGATGGGAGTGACAGAGTTACTAGTGCCTGACCGCTCAGCTACGTTAATAAGTAATGAACGAATCTATAGGAACTTAATCTGAACTTCACATTTCGCAGCACTTTAACAAATCTCAGATACAAGCTGTGAGAACAAACACATTGCTCAAGGGCTAGGTATTGTCTTTCAGTCAGTAAGGGAATACTGGTACTGTGGACTGATTCATATTGACTTTGACTGGCATGATACACTAAGTGAACATTCAAAAGTGACTGGGACATGTTCTCAGGGAACTTACTCTAGGGCATAAGGCAAAAAAAAATAGAAAGAATAAAAGAAAATGTAACTAAGGAACACACAACACAGTGAACTTAAATGGGAAGAAAATGCTTAACTATTCTGCATAAGTAATTAAAAATTGACAGGTCACACTGTAAGCAAGGAAACTCACACAAGAAAATACTCAACTGAATAAACAACACTTTGAAAATCAAGAGAACTTGTACTTTACTCAAATCTAATTTGCTCAACTTTACTTTAAAATTGAATGAATGGCACAGTCTTTACTCTCAATGCAATAGGGAAATTCAACAATAAAATGATGAATCAATCAAAAATGTTAAATTGGACTCAATAAATCTTGTGCAAAATTAAGACAAACTGGGAGAACAATTCACTAAAAATAAAATAAAATGGCACACAAAGAATAAAATATTATGCACAGAACAGAGCATAAGAAACTGCACTGAAATAAACTGTAGCAATACTGCAAATAACAATTGCTAATCAAAAGTACTGCACATACTACATAAAATTTCTGCAAGAAAAATTTTAATGGCAACACAATGCTTGCACAAGAATTATTGCAAAATGAGTCAATGTGCAATAAAAAAAATTACACACACAAGAAAATACAGTTTACAAGAATAAAAAATTATTATCAAGGAATGAACTGAGTGAACACTTTAACTCTTAATTGCAGCTTAAGCAACACTTACTGAACAAGCAAAAGAACAATTTACTTTAAAAGAAGAGCTCAAAAATTGCACTAAGAGTAAATTTGTTCAATGAAACATGAAAATAGTAGATGCAAAAACACAGAACAAAAGGTTTGAACACTTACAGTGATGCAGAACACAACACATCAATATAAACACAATACTAGAATTTTCTTGCTATGGAACTTGGTGTGAAAAATTTGGAAAAAATAATTTTCTTGCTTGCACAAAATAATGGCACTATTGTCTGTGGAAATAAGACAAATTAGACACTGGCTAAATGAAAGGAATTAACACAAAAATGTTCAACACACAACAAAACAAGAATACACAAATGCTGGGAGGAAAATATAACAGACAACACTGAGTTGTGATCCAGAATAAGAGGTAATAAATTACTGAATTACTTCACTGCGATACTGTGAACACAAGGTGATTGTGAAGTGGAAACACAAGTTCTATACTGCTCATATGTGTTGCACACAAGGAAAAAACACTAAGGTACTTACTTCAAGTGTATAAAAAAAGAAGCACAACACAACAGACATAAGATAATGCATGGAAATTAACACTGAATTAAGAAGAAAAAAAAATATTGAAAACAGTATATAATAAACACTGAGTCTAATCAAGAGTTACTGAATGTCACTAAGAAATCACTGGAAACACAAAAAGAAATGTCTCAACACTCGCAAATGTCTCTATGAAAAATATTATCACTGTAGCGGCTTGGTGAAGAATTAGGCAGAAGGTGGAAGGTTGGAGGATGGAGGCTATCGTCTCGTGGCTGGCTACTGTCCACACATGATCGTAGAATTTGCACTTACATCGACGATTGACTCACACAGGAGGCTTTCAAAGGTGGCGCCACTGACGAAAGAATACACTCAAGCTCTTGACCCCTATGTGGTCCTTAAAATATGGTGCTAGGACCCGTAAGAGTACAAAAACAGTGGTAGTGGTATGTGAGTGAGGCAGCTGAGGCAGGGCGGTAGTGGGACACACCGCGTGGTGACTGGGCCTATGGAATGAACGGCGTAAGCCTCACTGGGGACACCCTCACTGGCGCGAAAACACTAAGCCGGCTGGCTTAAAACAAACCCACGAAATACCACAACACCACAGGGATGAAAAAGCACTCAGAATGGCTTGGAGCTTGAAGCACAAGCGATGAAGACTGTACCCACGTGGTTTGCTGAGTACTGGGTTAGTCACCTGGGTTAGTTGCTGGCTGGCTTGGCTTATCTTAACCCTTCACACAGAATGGCTTGATAACTTCTAACGATGAGCACAGCAGGGGTGGAAAGCTGGTTTGGCAGGCAAAGGCTGGATGGAGTAGGCTAGGCTGACTGACTCCCTCACCACAGACTGGCTGCTGGCTTATTTTGCAAACTCGGGTCAACCCCTCGGGAGTGATGCAAATAAGCAGATAAACACTAATACAAGGAGACTGACCAGTGAATAATGTAGAGACTGGTAGAAGCTTGGTCGGGGTAGCTGGCTTGAGGTAGCTGGCCGGCTAGGTCGGCCTAGCGTCAGGAGATGGCGACCGGCTCAGTAGAAATTTATCTCCAGAAATCGCTGTAATCGTCAGAATTACAGGCCCTCTGTTGCCACCAATTTGTCGTATGGGGTTCGGTAGGAGAAACGAGGGTTGAAGGGAGACACACTTGTTGGATGGTAACACTATGTATTGTCAGACTGTGATGAGAGGCAGGAGCCCAGGCCTGCCTGCTGCCTGGATGTCTATACGCCGAGTGAGAGTGAGGCAGCGCGTCTCACACTGACTCAAGCTGTACCCCGTGACGTCATACAGTCACAGGCCTAGGGAGCTTCTATATAAAGCACATGGATGGTACTATGATACTCAGCTAATCTATATAACATATATAAGGGGATCAGCAACTATGCTGACACTTTCACCATCATTCGTACATAATCATTGTCTTTGCAGAGGCACTCAGATGCGACAATTTAGACATCTCTCCAAACTGCCAATATCCCAAACCCCTCCTTTAAAGTGCAGGCATTGTATTTCCCATTTCCAGGACTCTAAGTCCGGCTAACTGGTTTCCCTGAATCCCTTCACAAAATATTACCCTGCTCACACTCCAACAGCTCATCAGGTCCCAAAAACTATTCGTCTCCATTCACTCCTATCTGACATGCTCACGCATGCTTGCTAGAAGTCAAAGCCCCTCGCCCACAAAACCTCCTTTACCCTCTCCCTCTAACCTTTTTCAGGAACGACCCCTACTCCACCTTCTTTCCACTACAGATTTATATGCTCTCCAAGTCATTCTACTTTGTTCCTATCTCCCTAAATGACCAAACCACCTCTTCAGCCCTCTGACAAACTTTTAGTAACTCCACACCTTCTCCTAATTTCCACACTATGAATTCTCTGATTAATATTTACACCACACATTGCCCATAGACAGGATATCTTACCTTTAACCCTTTGACTGTTTTCGACGTATAAATACGTCTTACGAGCCAATGTTTCTGACGTATATATACTCAATAATTCTAGCGGCTTCAAATCAAGTGGGAGAAAGCTGGTAGGCCCACATGTGAGAGAATGGGTCTGTGTGGTCAGTGTGCACCACATAAAAAAAATCCTGCAGCACACATTGCGTAATGAGAAAAAAAAACTCTGATCGTTTTTTTGGAATAAAACGCCGACTTTGAGGTGTAATTTCGTATAGTATTTATCGTTGTATTCGCGTTTTCATGGTCTTAGGTGATAAAATGGAAAACATACTACAGAAATAGAGATGATTTTCATTACTTTTACGATGAAAACGACCTTGAAACTGAGCTCAAAGTAGCGGAAATGTTCGATTTTTACCAATGTTCAAGAGTAAATAAATCACACCACACGTCCAATACACGTCAACTGGGGAGTCTAATATTCTTTCACTAGTGCACTGATATTATTTATACCATTTTTACAATAATGCAGTCGTCTGCATAACAGTAAATTTTGTATTTTTTTGTATGAATAAAAAATCAAAATAGAAAGCAATAATAATATAAGAGGGGCCTAGAGATGTGACTAATGAACAGAGCATATGTTATTTTAGTGCCACGAATGTCTACCTTGTTTATTCTGGACCCTATTTTGAAATTGGCATCTTTTTTATTTTGCGTGAAATTGGCCAAATTGCCAATTTCTGACCACCATATTGGGTAGTCCAAATTAGTAAATGGGAGGTTTCTTGTACTCAGCTGATAGATAAAATGGAGTTCTAAAGAAATAGCTATGAGTTTGGTCAACTGGAACAATGGAATTGGCTGAAAATAGGGCTCAAAGTCGGCGAAATCGCCGATACGCATATGTCGCCGAGACCGCTAACTTCGCGGGAGTATAATTCCACGAGTTTTCGACCAAATTTCAAACTTTTGGTGTCATTAACATCGGGAAAAGATTCTCTATCATTTCATAAGAAAAAATAATTTTTTTTTTTTTCAAAAATTGAGCGACATAGAATGACAGTTTCAGAGAGGGGCCTGAAACAGTCAAAGGGTTAAATATTTTCATCATTAGCTTATAGTGAGTGGTGAATATATTTACTGTAGGAAGTCTGAATAAATGAAGAAGGAGTATAACTGAAAACTGCTGTATTAGCAAAATGGCATAAAGCGGAGCCCTCCTCTAGTACACAAGTAACTTGATATACAAATATTGCTCTTTAACACATCTTGTACAAGTATCAACTGTGTACTCAATATTACATCTCAATGCCATTTACACCATAAAAGATATGTACATCATTTATATTCTCTCAAAGTATTGCAATAATAACTGACCATGGTATTGTGATTTAATTCACATTTAAAGACATTGCTATTCTTACCTAAGTGTGGAATTTCGAGGGAGAGTGGATGAAGGACTAGCTGTACGTGAGCGAGTAAGAGTATCAGCCTGAGTGGTGGTAGTTGCAGTAGAAGGATGAGGTGAATGTTCACGACCCTTCAGAGTACGCAGAGCCTCTGTAGCTCGGTGGATGCTAGCATACTGAACCATCTGGATATCCTGGCCCGTAGGGATGCTATCACAACAAATTGGGTACACATTTTATGCTTTGGATGATTTGCAATAAAGATTTTGACAAGTCATTTATCTTGGATTCATGAGAAATTAAAATTGAACATCTGCTAGGAAGATAGAATACAAGAAGCAAAACTGTGTGTGTGTGTGTGTCATGCCAAATAGGTAAAACTGGTCAATTAGCAAGAACTTGATTAAAATTGAGTCCTTTCTAAAATTTTCTCTTATACATTTAAAGATTTATTTTTGCATTTGTGTTAATGTAAAAATAAAAAAAAAATTGTACCAAAAGAACCTAAGGAAACTTCCCTAACCTTATTATAACAAGCACAGTTTAATTTAGTCCAATCCAACTAAATATATTTTATACAAGCTCATAATAATTTAATAATAAACAAACACAATGAAATATATTTTTTTTGTTAGGTTCAGAATGATTTCTGTGAAATTATTGCATACACAAATTTTTTGCTTGCCCTATTCGGCAAGAAGTGCGTTGCTATACGTA
The DNA here is from genome assembly GCF_038502225.1 of Cherax quadricarinatus. Classification (NCBI taxonomy): domain Eukaryota; kingdom Metazoa; phylum Arthropoda; class Malacostraca; order Decapoda; family Parastacidae; genus Cherax; species Cherax quadricarinatus. Next base: position 9,248,610 of record NC_091328.1, read on the forward strand.
TAAGCCAAAATCAAAAGTTTTACATATTCGGCACGACATGCACACACACACACGCACGCACACACTAGAGGACAGGAGAGATAGGAGGAACATGATAACATATAAAATACCGAGAGGAATTGACAAGATGGACAGAGACAATGTTCCAGAGATGGGACACAGCAACAAGGGGACACAGTTGGAACTTGAAGACAGATGAATCACAGGGATGTTATTAAGTATTTCTTCAGTCACATAGTAGTCAGGAAGTAGAATACTAGTTTGAGAAGCATTGTAGTGGAGGAAGGATCCATTCATAGCTTTAAGCAGAGGTATGATAAAGCTAATGGTGCAGGGAGAGTGACCCAGTAGCAGCCAGTGAAGAGGTGGGGCCAGGAGCTATGACTCGACCCCTGCAACCACAACTAGGTGAGCACACACGCACACACATTTATTTATTTATTTTTAACGGCCATTTCCCACCGAGGCAGGGGGACCCAAAAAGAAAAACTCAAAAAGAAAAAAACTTTCAGCATTGTTCACACTTTCACCATTCAACACTTTTAGCATTAAGAATTATACATAAGAGGACCATATCACCAATTAATCTTGTCAAATTGTAACTGTTTTTACAAAGTACATATTTAAATATGATAAATATAGAAAACATGACCAATAATATTTTTATTTGCCAAAAATTTTAGTTAAATGAAACAGAATGCCTTGGAACACCATATTAGTACTAAAGTATAGGTAAATATTTTACTAGTAAAGCTCACAAAAATACAAATCAGTGATTATGTGTTAGTGAAAATCTAGTTTATATTAATGGTTGGGCTAAGAATAAAAAAGGTAAGAAGGTTCTGTTTATTGGTAGACTTGGATTTGGTAAATATATACAAGCATCGACTATTTTATGAAACTTTTAAAATTTACTGTACATGATCAAGCACTGTACCCATCAAGGGATGGAATGCCTTGGTGATGAAGGCCTTTTGATCCAAGGAATTGGAGCTACCTTCATCCCTTCCTTGGATTGAACATGATTATCTAATACTCAAGGCTCTTTTGGGCCCTTAGGGGTGCAACACTTCCCCATGACAGCACTAATAAATACTGCATACTAATTTACTGAATGGCTAATGGAAGTCTCCACCTTGAAACAAAACAATTATGTTGCTGTTAAGGATTATTTACAAACTGTACACATAACTAAAGTTAATATATATGTCATTCAGATACCAAGTACTACTGCTATTTTTAGTTTTTAAATTAATACATTTCCACACCATTTAGTAAGAACGAAAAAAAATTGTTTACTTTCAAATTACTGTACATACCCATGTATGGGTTGAGATTTTAAGACCAATTTTTTTTAAGAAATAAGTTGAGGGTCAATTTATTCATGGATACTCTTAAAAGGTTGAAATTCTGACATATTGAGGGCCTACCACAAACTAGATTCATACTTTGGTACAGCATCAAGACATAAGCTACACTCGGTAAGCATATTCCACCTTAAATATACAAATAAATTTGATAATATCCAATAGTTCATTATGATCTCTTTCTTCACTTGTTTACCTAACAGAGTACTGCAGTAGGACTACTGGCCCATACTAAGCAGGTCCTACTCAAATGCAACCTTTCCTCATTCATATATTTCTCCAACCTACTTTTAAAGTTACCCATAGTTTTAGTTTCAATAATCAAAAGAAGGAGAGAGGCAGAGGAGGGAAGGAGGCAAAAAAAAAGATGGAGGCCCTACCCCCACCCTGAATCACAATCTAATTTTTTGGGTAACTTTAAAAATAAGCTGGACAAATACATGAGTAAGCAAGGTTGGATCTGGGCAAGACTTGCCTAGAATGAACCTGTAAGCCTGCTGCAGTGTTCCTTTACTTTTATTAATTGTCATTTTCATTACACTGCCCCTCTTTCCTCCCAAGTTTTGGTTATATTTTGGAACCATGTGACCTTTTTTAACCCTTTCAGGGTCCGTCCCGTAGATCTACGGCTTTACGTTCAGGGTCCAAACCGTAGATCTACGCCATGAGCTCAGCTCACTCTGATAAACTGTGAGTGGTACATTTGGGCCTAGATATGAGAGAATACATCTATGTGGTATGTGTGCACCACATAAAACAGATCCTGCAGCACACTGTGTATAATGAGAGAAAAAAAATGAAATCATGATTTTTCGATTAAAACAGCAACTTTGCAGTGTTTTTTCGTATGTTTTTTATAGTTGTATTTGCGATTTCTTGGTCTCATTTGATAGAATGGAAGACATATTACAGAAATAGAGATGATTTGGATTGGTTTTAGCACTGGAAATGGCTTGAAACTGAGCTCAAAGTAGCAGAAATGTTAAATTTTTGCTGATATTCAAGAGTAAACAAACGACCTCACACGTCTAATACACGTCAGCTGGTGGGTCTAATATACATTCACAAATATGGTGATGATATTTATACAATTATTACAGTATTGCATAACAGTAAATCTTCTATTTTTTGGTGTGAATAAAAATTCATTATGTGAATAAAAAATCAAAATGGAATTTATTTGTAAAGCCTCAAAACATAACTAATGAACAGAGGAAATGTTAATTTAGTGCCAGGAATGCCTACATTGTTCATTCTGGACCCTATTTTGAAATTGGAATATTTTAAACTTTGTGTTAAATTGGCCAAATTAACAATTTCTGATCACTTTATTTTGTAGTTGAAACAGTTGACTTGGCGATTTCTTGTGCTCAATCAATAGAATAGAAGGAATACTAGTGAAATAGCTAAGAATTTGGTTGATTGGAATAATGTAATTGGCCTAAAATGGGAGTCAAAGTCGGCAAAATCGCCGATTCGTAAATATCGCTGACACATCAAAATTCGCGAGAGCATAATTTCGTCAATTTTCCACCAAATTTCGTACTTTTTGTTTTATTACCTTCACAAAAAGATTCTCTACGATTTCATAAGAAAAAATAACAAATTTTTTTTTTGAAAATTCTTGGACACTGGTGCGTGACTCCAGATTTGGGCCTTGGACCCTGAAAGGGTTAAAGTCCCTCAAACACTAGGATAGACTTATCAATTAGAATATAAAAAAAATAAATATTTTGGGGGAAAATATCAGGGGCCGACCTATACGTGGAGTCAAGTTATACCCGAGTATATACGACAAGCATCCATATAATTATAGTGTTATCCTAGAGTAATTTTAAGGTTAAATACAGATTTTATTTTGGACTTCATAATGCCAGAACTTAAAACTACTACAGAACATTTTTTTTTTTAAGTTCTAATATGAAGAGAAAGATGTGATTTTTTTTTATTTATTTTGCCAGAATTAAGATCATTTAGAAAAATCCTGGAATACACTATGATAGTGCTCTTAAAAAAAAAAAAAGTTCTGTCCTTATTTCCTGTATGTGTATGTATGCATGTGTGTGTGTGTATATATATATATATATTTTTTCAACAAAGGGTGGCCCAAAAAGAAAAACAAAAGTTTCTCTTCTTAAATTTAGTAATTTATACAAGAGAAGAGGTTACTAGCCCCTTGCCCATATACATGTATATATATATATATATATTCTTTCTTTCAACAAACCGGCCGTATCCCACCTTGCATGTTCATGAAACAGAAAAATGGACACCAGCAATCCTACCATCACGTAAAACAATTACAGGTCTTCGTTTTACACTCGCTTGGCAGGACGGTAGTACCTCCCTGGGTGGTTGCTGTCTACCAGCCTACTACCTATAACACACATTATATATATATCTTCTTTTCTTTCAACATACCAGCTGTATCCGACCGAGGTGGGGTGGCCCAAAAGGAAAAACGAAAGTTTCTCCTTTCAAATTTAATAATATATACAGGAGAAGGGGTTACTAGCCCCTTGCTCCCGGCATTTTAGTCGCCTCTTACAATACGCATGGCTTACGGAGGAAGAATTCTGTTCCACTTGAGTTGCAAAGAATGAGTTGCAGTTTTGTTGAAAAGTATCACCCTGACCAAGCTGAAACAAGCCATATCTGCAACATGTACAATGACAGTGTTGTGTCCCACTTCAGGAAAATCTTAAAGAAACGCCAGAAAAAGACCTCTCTGGATTGATATTTTGTGCAACAGGGGCCCAGTGACCCTCAAGTTGTTCCCAGTGGCATTAAAAGAAGGGAAGTAACCCCAGATAAGGACTTGCTACCTAAAGTCCTAATGGAAGGAGATTCTCCTTCCAAACAATAGTGTACAACTTCCTCCTATCCCCTCCTCCTGTCTTCCATCCACCCAGAAGTCTTCAGTAAGGGTAAGTGTAATGTTATTATTTTTTATATGCATGTACTTGATTTCTCATTGATTTCAGTACATAAATCTTTATTTAATTTGAAAAAAAAAAAATTATTTTAATATTTTTGGGTGTCTGGAACGGATTAATTTTATTTCCATTATTTCTTATGGGGAAAATGGTTTCGAGTTTTGTGAATTTCGACTTTCGGCAGGCTCTCTGGAACGGATTAATCACGAAACTCAGGGATCCGCTGTATCTTTCTTTCAACACACCGGCCGTATCCCACCGAGGCGGGGTGGCCCAAAGGGAAAAACGAAAGTTTCTCCTTTTATTTTTAGTAATATATACAGGAGAAGGGGTTACTAGCCCCTTGCTCCCGGCATTTTAGTCGCCTCTTACAACACGCATGGCTTATGGAGGAAGAATTCTGTTCCACTTCCCCATGGAGGTTTACCTGGAGAGAGTTCCGGGGGTCAACGCCCCCGCGGCCCGGTCTGTGACCAGGCCTCCTTGAGGTAAGAGCAAATAAACAAGAACAAGAACTAGAAAGAAAATAGAAGAAAATCCAAAGGGGTGTGTATATATATGCTTGTACATGTATGTGTAGTGTGACCTAATTGTAACTAGAAGTAGCAAGACGTACCTGAAATCTTGCATGTGTATGAGACAGAAAAATGGACACCAGCAATCCTACCATCATGTAAAACAATTACAGGTTTCCGTTTTACACTCACTTGGCAGGACGGTAGTACCTCCCTGGGCGGTTGCTGTCTACCAACCTACTACCTAGAATATATCTTTCTTTCTTTCTTTCAACACACCGGCCGTATCCCACCGAGGCGGGGTGGCCCAAAAGGAAAAACGAAAGTTTCTCCTTTTACATTTAGTAATATATACAGGAGAAGAGGTTACTAGCCCCTTGCTCCTGGCATTTTAGTCGCCTCTTACAACACACATAGCTTACGGAGGAAGAGTTCTGTTCCACTTCCCCATGGAGGTAAGAGGAAATAAAAAAGAACAAGAACTAGTAAGAAAAATGGAAGAAAACCAAGAGGGGTGTGTATATACATATATGCTTGTACATGTATGTGTAGTGTGACCTAAGTGTAAGTAGAAGTAGCAAGACGTACCTGAAACCTTGCATGTTTATGAGACAGAAAAATGGATACCAGCAATCCTACCATCATGTAAAACAATTACAGGTTTCCGTTTTACACTCACTTGGCAGGACGGTAGTACCTCCCTGGGCGGTTGCTGTCTACCAACCTACTACCTACATATATATATATATATATATATGTAGGTAGGGGAGGGGTGTTAATGTTGCAGTTCAAAAACTGTAGTGTAAAGCACCCTTCTGGCAAGACAGTGATGGAGTGAATGATGGTGAAAGTTTTTCTTTTTCGGGCCACCCTGCCTTGGTGGGAATCGGCCAGTGTGATAATGTTGAGTGAATGCGTGGGGAGTTTTGAATCAAGTGTGAGAGTAATGGTGGTTGGGGATTTCAATGCTAAAGTGGGTAAAAATGTTATGGAGGGAGTAGTAGGTAAATTTGGGGTGCCAGGGGTAAATGTAAATGGGAAGCCTTTAATTGAGCTATGTGTAGAAAGAAATTTGGTAATAAGTAATACATATTTTATGAAAAAGAGGATAAATAAATATACAAGGTATGATGTAGCACATAATGAAAGTAGTTTGTTAGATTATGTATTGGTGGATAAAAGGTTGATGGGTAGGCTCCAGGATGTACATGTTTATAGAGGGGCAACTGATATGTCAGATCATTATTTAGTTGTAGCTACAGTTAGAGTAAGAGGTAGATGGGAAAAGAGGAAGGTGGCAACAACAAGTAAGAGGGAGGTGAAAGTGTATAAACTAAGGGAGGAGGAAGTTCGGGCGAGATATAAGCGACTGTTGGCAGAAAGGTGGGCTAGTGCAAAGATGAGTAGTGGGGGGGTTGAAGAGGGTTGGAATAGTTTTAAAAATGCAGTATTAGAATGTGGGGCAGAAGTTTGTGGTTATAGAAGGGTGGGGGCAGGAGGAAAGAGGAGTGATTGGTGGAATGATAAAGTAAAGGGTGTGATAAAAGAGAAAAAGGTAGCTTACGAGAGGTTTTTACAAAGCAGAAGTGTTATAAGAAGAGCAGAGTATATGGAGAGTAAAAGAAAGGTGAAGAGAGTGGTGAGAGAGTGCAAAAGGAGAGCAGATGAAAGAGTGGGAGAGGCACTGTCAAGAAATTTTAATGAAAATAAGAAAAAATTTTGGAGTGAGTTTAACAAGTTAAGAAAGCCTAGGGAAAGTATGGATTTGTCCATTAAAAACAGAGTAGGGGAGTTAGTAGATGGGGAGAGGGAGGTATTAGGTAGATGGCGAGAATATTTTGAGGAACTTTTAAATGTTGAGGAAGAAAGGGAGGAGGTAATTTCATGCACTGGCCAGGGAGGTATACCATCTTTTAGGAGTGAAGAAGAGCAGAATGTAAGTGTGGTGGAGGTACGTGAGGCATTACGTAGAATGAAAGGGGGTAAAGCAGCTGGAACTGATGGGATCATGACAGAAATGTTAAAAGCAGGGGGGATATAGTGTTGGAGTGGTTGGTACTTTTGTTTAATAAATGTATGAAGAGGGGAAGGTACCTAAGGATTGACGGAGAGCATGTATAGTCCCTTTATATAAAGGGAAAGGGGACAAAAGAGATTGTAAAACTTATAGAGGAATAAGTTTACTGAGTATACCAGGAAAAGTATACGGTAGAGTTATAATTGAAAGAATTAGAGGTAAGACAGAATGTAGAATTGCGGATGAGCAAGGAGGCTTCGGAGTGGGTAGGGGATGTGTAGATCAAATGTTTACATTGAAGCATATATGTGAACAGTATTTAGATAAAGGTAGGTAAGTTTTTATTGCATTTATGGATTTAGAAAAGGCATATGATAGAGTGGATAGAGGAGCAATGTGGCAGATGTTGCAAGTTTATGGAATAGGTGGTAAGTTACTAAATGCTGTAAAGAGCTTTTATGAGGATAGTGAGGCTCAGGTTAGGGTGTGTAGAAGAGAGGGAGAATACTTCCCGGTAAAAGTAGGTCTTAGACAGGGATGTGTAATGTCACCATGGTTGTTTAATATATTTATAGATGGGGTTGTAAAAGAAGTAAATGCTAGGGTGTTCGGGAGAGGGGTGGGATTAAATTATGGGGAATCAAATTCAAAATGGGAATTGACACAGTTACTTTTTGCTGATGATACTGTGCTTATGGGAGATTCTAAAGAAAAATTGCAAAGGTTAGTGGATGAGTTTGAGAATGTGTGTAAAGGTAGAAAGTTGAAAGTGAACATAGAAAAGAGTAAGGTGATGAGGGTATCAAATGATTTAGATAAAGAAAAATTGGATATCAAATTGGGGAGGAGGAGTATGAAAGAAGTGAATGTTTTCAGATACTTGGGAGTTGACGTGTCGGCAGATGGATTTATGAAGGATGAGGTTAATCATAGAATTGATGAGGGAAAAAAGGTGAGTGGTGCCTTGAGGTATATGTGGAGTCAAAAAACGTTATCTATGGAGGCAAAGAAGGGAATGTATGAAAGTATAGTAGTACCAACACTCTTATATGGATGTGAAGCTTGGGTGGTAAATGCAGCAGCGAGGAGACGGTTGGAGGCAGTGGAGATGTCCTGTCTAAGGGCAATGTGTGGTGTAAATATTATGCAGAAAATTCGGAGTGTGGAAATTAGGAGAAGGTGTGGAGTTAATAAAAGCATTAGTCAGAGGGCAGAAGAGGGGTTGTTGAGGTGGTTTGGTCATTTAGAGAGAATGGATCAAAGTAGAATGACATGGAAAGCATATAAATCTATAGGGGAAGGAAAGAGGGGTAGGGGTCGTCCTCGAAAGGGTTGGAAAGAGGGGGTAAAGGAGGTTTTGTGGTTTTGTGGTTTTGATCCATTCTCTCTAAATGACCAAACCACCGTCTCCTCGCTGCTGCATTTACCACCCAAGCTTCACATCCATATAAGAGTGTTGGTACTACTATACTTTCATACATTCCCTTCTTTGCCTCCATAGATAACGTTTTTTGACTCCACATATACCTCAACGCACCACTCACCTTTTTTCCCTCATCAATTCTATGATTAACCTCATCCTTCATAAATCCATCTGCCGACACGTCAACTCCCAAGTATCTGAAAACATTCACTTCTTTCATACTCCTCCTCCCCAATTTGATATCCATTTTTTCTTTATCTAAATCATTTGATACCCTCATCACCTTACTCTTTTCTATGTTCACTTTCAACTTTCTACCTTTACACACATTCTCAAACTCATCCACTAACCTTTGCAATTTTTCTTTAGAATCTCCCATAAGCACAGTATCATCTGCAAAAAGTAACTGTGTCAATTCTCATTTTGAATTTGATTCCCCATAATTTAATCCCACCCCTCTCCCGAACACCCTAGCATTTACTTCTTTTACAACCCCATCTATAAATATATTAAACAACCATGGTGACATTACACATCCCTGTCTAAGACCTACTTTTACTGGGAAGTATTCTCCCTCTCTTCTACACACCCTAACCTGAGCCTCACTATCCTCATAAAAGCTCTTTACAGCATTTAGTAACTTACCACCTATTCCATAAACTTGCAACATCTGCCACATTGCTCCTCTATCCACTCTATCATATGCCTTTTCTAAATCCATAAATGCAATAAAAACTTACCTACCTTTATCCAAATACTGTTCACATATATGCTTCAATGTAAACATTTGATCTACACATCCCCTACCCACTCTGAAGCCTCCTTGCTCATCCGCAATTCTACATTCTGTCTTACCTCTAATTCTTTCAATTATAACTCTACCGTATACTTTTCTTGGTATACTCAGTAAACTTATTCCTCTATAAGTTTTACAATCTCTTTTGTCCCCTTTCCCTTTATATAAAGGGACTATACATGCTCTCCGTCAATCCTTAGGTACCTTCCCCTCTTCCATACATTTATTAAACAAAAGTACCAACCACTCCAACACTATATCCCCCCCTGCTTTTAACATTTCTGTCATGATCCCATCAGTTCCAGCTGCTTTACCCCCTTTCATTCTACATAATGCCTCACGTACCTCCACCACACTTACATTCTGCTCTTCTTCACTCCTAAAAGATGGTATACCTCCCTGGCCAGTGCATGAAATTACCTCCTCCCTTTCTTCCTCAACATTTAAAAGTTCCTCAAAATATTCTCGCCATCTACCTAATACCTCCCTCTCCCCATCTACTAACTCCCCTACTCTGTTTTTAACGGACAAATCCATACTTTCCCTAGGCTTTCTTAACTTGTTAAACTCACTCCAAAATTTTTTCTTATTTTCATTAAAATTTCTTGACAGTGCCTCTCCCACTCTTTCATCTGCTCTCCTTTTGCACTCTCTCACCACTCTCTTCACCTTTCTTTTACTCTCCATATACTCTGCTCTTCTTATAACACTTCTGCTTTGTAAAAACCTCTCGTAAGCTACCTTTTTCTCTTTTATCACACCCTTTACTTCATCATTCCACCAATCACTCCTCTTTCCTCCTGCCCCCACCCTTCTATAACCACAAACTTCTGCCCCACATTCTAATACTGCATTTTTAAAACTATTCCAACCCTCTTCAACCCCCCCACTACTCATCTTTGCACTAGCCCACCTTTCTGCCAATAGTCGCTTATATCTCGCCCGAACTTCCTCCTCCCTTAGTTTATACACTTTCACCTCCCTCTTACTTGTTGTTGCCACCTTCCTCTTTTCCCATCTACCTCTTACTCTAACTGTAGCTACAACTAAATAATGATCTGACATATCAGTTGCCCCTCTATAAACATGTACATCCTGGAGCCTACCCATCAACCTTTTATCCACCAATACATAATCTAACAAACTACTTTCATTATGTGCTACATCATACCTTGTATATTTATTTATCCTCTTTTTCATAAAATATGTATTACTTATTACCAAATTTCTTTCTACACATAGCTCAATTAAAGGCTCCCCATTTACATTTACCCCTGGCACCCCAAATTTACCTACTACTCCCTCCATAACATTTTTACCCACTTTAGCATTGAAATCCCCAACCACCATTACTCTCACACTTGATTCAAAACTCCCCACACATTCACTCAACATTTCCCAAAATCTCTCTCTCTCCTCTACACTTCTTTCTTCTCCAGGTGCATACACGCTTACTATAACCCACTTTTCACATCCAATCTTTATTTTACTCCACATAATCCTTGAATTTATGCATTTGTAGTCCCTCTTTTCCTGCCATTGCTTATCCTTCAACATTATTGCTACTCCTCCTTTAGCTCTAACTCTATTTGAAACCCCTGACCTAACCCCATTTATTCCTCTCCATTGAAACTCTCCCACCCCCTTCAGCTTTGTTTCACTTAAAGCCAGGACATCCAGTTTCTTCTCATTCATAACATCCACAATCATCTCTTTCTTATCATTTGCACAACATCCACGCACATTCAGACTTCCCACTTTGACAATTTTCTTCTTCTTATTCTTTTTAGTAATCTTTACAGGAAAAGGGGTTACTAGCCCATTGTTCACGGCATTTTAGTTGACTTTTACAACACGCATGGCTTACGGAGGAAAGATTCTTATTCCACTTCCCCATGGATATAAAAGGAAAAGTAATAAGACCAAGAACTATTAAGATAAAATCAAAGAAAACTCAGATGAGTGTGTACAAATAAACGTGTACATGTATGTGCAGTGTGACCTAAGTGTAAGTAGAAGTAGCAAGACGTACCTGTAATCTTGCATATTTATAAGACAGACAAAAGACACCAGCAATCCTACCATCATGTAAAACAATTACAGGCTTTCGTTTTACACTCACTTGGCAGGACGGTAGTACCTATTTACATATTTATATGTATACATATAAATATGTATATGTATATATATAAATATATCCTAGGTAGTAGGTTGGTAGACAGCAACCGCCCAGGGAGGTACTACCGTCCTGCCAAGTGAGTGTAAAACAGAAGCCTGTAATTGTTTTACATGATGGTAGGATTGCTGGTGTCTTTTTTCTGTCTTATAAACATGAAAGATTTCAGGTATGTCTTGCTACTTCTTCTTGCATTTAGGTCACACTACACATACATGTACAAGCATATATATACACACACACACCCCTCTGGGTTTTCTTCTATTTTCTTTCTAGTTCTTGTTTATTTCCTCTTACCTCCATGGGGAAGTGGAACAGAATTCTTCCTCCGTAAGCCATGCGTGTTGTAAGAGGCGACTAAAATGCCGGGAGCAAGGGGCTAGTAACCCCTTCTCCTGTATATATTACTAAATTTAAAAAGAGAAACTTTAGTTTTTTCTTTTGGGCCACCCCGCCTCGGTGGGATACGGCTGGTATGTTGAAAGAAAAAGAAACATGAAAGATTTCAGGTACATCTTGCTACTTCTTCTTACACTTAGGACACACTACACATACATGTACAAGCATATATATACATACCCCTCTGAGTTTTCTTCTATTTTCTTTCTAGTTCTTGCTCTTGTTTATTTCCTCTTATCTCCATGGGGAAGTGGAACAGAATTCTTCCTCCATACACCATGCGTGTTGTAAGAGGCAACTAAAATGCCGGGAGCAAGGGGCTAGTAACCCCTTCTTCTGTATATATTACTAAATGTAAAAGGAGAAACTTTCATTTTTCCTCTTGGGCCACCCCACCTCGGTGGGATACGGCCGGTGTGTTGAAAGAAAGAAAGAAGTGTGTGTGCGTGCGTTATAGGTAGTAGGTTGGTAGACAGCAACCACTCAGGGAGGTACTCCTGTCCTGCCAAGTAAGTGTAAAACGAAAGCCTGTAATTGTTTTACATGATGGTAGGATTGCTGGTGTCCTTTTTTCTTTCTCATAAACATGCAAGATTTCAGGTACGTCTTGCTACTTCTACTTACACTTAGGTCACACTACACATACATGTACAAGCATATATACACACATCCCTCTGGGTTTTCTTCTATTTTCTTACGAGGTCCTGTTCTTGTTAATTTCCTCTTACCTCCATTGGGAAGTGGAACAGAATTCTTCCTCCGTAATCCATGTGTGTTGTAAGAGGCGACTAAAATGCCAGGAGCAAGGGGCTAGCAACCTCTTCTCCTGTATAAATTACTGAATTTAAAAAGAGAAACTTTTGTTTTTCTTTTTGGGCCACCCTGCCTTGGTGGAATATGGCCGGTTTGTTGAAAAAAAAAAAGTGTGTGTGTGTACTCACCTAGTTGAGGTTGCAGGGGTCGAGTCCAAGCTCCTGGCCCCGTGTGTGTGTGTGTGTGTGTGTGTGTGTGTGTGTGTGTGTGTGTGTGTGTGTGTGTGTGTGTGTGTGTGTGTGTGTGTGTGTGTGTGTGTGTGTGTGTGTGTGTGTGTTTTTTTTTTAACAAAATGAAGAGTTGCATCTTTGAATATGCTTGCCTCATGAGACTTAAGAATAATAACACTAATAAATTAAACAATGTGCACTATTTCAATCAGCATTCAGCACAAAAGCATTATTAATTACTGGTTTTATCACAGTGTAAACTTCAGTAACACAACAATTACCTATTTTTATATGTAATAAGGTGTCTAGTCACCATTTCCTCATTATGATTCCAAACATTAGTCCTACTCTGTTATACTACAAAAAACTTAAACTTCATCCTTCGTAACATCTTACCGCGGGAAATCGTCAAAGAGCTCATCAAAAAAGTCGCTGGACTGCTGATCCCTGAGTTTTATGGAATAAAAAAAATAATGAAGTACCTATGGTACTTTCCTTTATTTTAGCATATCACAATGCTATCACACAATGACTGCAAACAATTTGGAAAGCTATATCTGTTACTTTTATTTCCTTATACTAGTGAAGGGTTCCTGATCATAGGAATTGGAGCTAACCTCCCCTTCCTTCGACAGAACTTGATTACTTCCCATTTCCCAGGCACTGTATGACACCTATGGCTTTGGGGCTTCACCATGAATACAATAACGAGTCATGCTAGCAAACACTGAGTCAGCTCACTCATTCGAAGGAATATGTCGAACATCAACACATGAAAGTACATACAAAAAATGAGTAATGTATTTGGCCAGAATAAACAAGTTTAAAACAGGTGACATAGTACTTAAAGGATTGTCCAAAGTAGTTGAAAGAACTTTCAGCAGTGTATGCTAGTAAAACATGAGTCAAAACAGCAAAATAACTAATACACGTAAAGTACATGGATTTTCTAAGGAATGGCTATGGACCTAGTAGAGCATAAAATATGGGGAAATTTGAAAAAGTTATTTAAAATATATATGACTGATGCAGTAACACTAATACTCAGCAGTGGCAAGTGGATAAAAAAAAAAAAAAAAGTTAATGTGAACAAGGGCAATATTAAGTAAATGGGCAAGTAGGACATCCTATTTGAAGAATCTGGTAACACATACAAAGCACATAATATTAAGATATTTTCTACACGAGTAACTAGTGTATACCATAAATTATGCAATACATATGTAGAACTCTACTGTACGCCATGAAGTATAAAGTTTATCACACACATATCATATTTCAAAAAATGTTACATGTTTGTACTAACATTCCAGAAAGCAAAGGCACTATTCAATTACAAATGGAAAGGCATGAACCAATTACCAAGTTTTTCTAAAAATAGTTTTAACACCTTGTACTTACATGTGATTCCTGTGGCAACACATAGCCAAGGTAAGTAGTCCCAGTAAAACTAGCATGACCACAAGAGGGATGAGGATTGTGTGGACAACATCAAAAGTGTACGAACGCTTCTCCACCTACATAAACAAAATGTTGTTAAGTATTCAGAGAGTAACATATCAATCTTCATCCAAACTTTCACTAATCATATTAAGTAGAAAATAACTTCTTATCAAGAGTTGTAAGCAGTTGCTTCATATGTCATATCCTGTTTTTTGGTTTTAATATCCACAAAGACTACACTAGCTTAGCTTATATGTTATGGCTCTCAGATGAATGAATATAAGCTTTTCAGTGAACTAAAAATCTCACTTGGTCCCTCCTCTGAAGATATACACGCCCCTCATTTTCCAGAGCAGAGATGACAGGAGACTTGGGTCCTTCATCTTCTCCATTGGCATCTTCTCCAATAGTGTTGCTCTTTTTGTTGTTATGCTAGTAAAGAATACAAGTTACTAATTTTAGCTTACAAAAACTACAGATTTTAAAAAAAATCTTTACTCACATGCTACATGGTTTAATGAATTTTTATCAATAAAATTTCTGCTTTATAATTTAAAGCATAATACAATTTAAAATCAATCACCAAACATCTTTCATTACTGCACTGTCCACAAAATTTTTTTTCCCCCATTCATTATTATGTAGTTTCACTCTGAAACTCTTAACCTCATCATAAGTTATCTCATCTAGGTACTGAATATAGGCAAATTCATTATTTACACAGATCAAGGAATGTAATTACCAGTTTAAAACTGCACCAGTCAATAGCAAAACCTTGTTGTTGGAAAAATCTCTCGTAAGAAGTTTTTTTGAAGTACAATGGACATGGCTGGTGGTGCCACAATGGCTCAACCTCCTTCTCTAATTCTAGCAGAGCAGCAGAGAAAGGCACTGAGCTTCCATAACTTACATACACTCTGCAAAGAGAATAAAAGCCATGTTTTACATAAGTTGAAAAAATCTGATTGCATTTGTATTTTTTGACTAAGCTCATATTGTAGTAAAGCATTAGACATTTCTTTCTTGATTTATAAGAAGATAGTTTCTCCTATAACTCTTCATATATGAAAGTAGAATTAATGCTAATAGGTATAAATTAGAGGAAGCCAAGCTGACTGCTGCACCACAGAGTCATTGTAATTGTTTTACATGATAGTAGGATTGCTAGTGTCTTTTTTTCTGTCTCATAAATATGCAAGATTTCAGGTGTGTCTTGCTACTTCTACTTACACCTAGGTCACACTGCACATGGATAGACAAGCATATATATACACATGTCCCTCTGGGTTTTCTTCTACAGTGGACCCCCGCATAGCGATATTAATCCGTGCAAGAGAGCTCATTGTTATGTGAAATTATCGTTATGCGAATGAATTTTCCCCATAAGAAATAATGGAAATCAAATTAATCCGTGCAAGACACCCAAAAGTATGAAAAAAAAATTTTACCACATGAAATATACATTTTCCTACACACAAAGAGAAGGATACATGCACAATAGTAGAGTAGTACATGCACAATATATATTGTGCATGTACTACTCTACTAAATGAAGAATAAATGACACCTTTATTGAAGATGCAGCAATGACTGATGAGACACTGTGTCCTGGGAGTGCCTTTTCCTCCTGAGTACTGTAGGTCCTGTTTGGCATTTTCTTCCAGAACAGGCCTTATCACACTGTGTATGCCACTACGATTCTTAAATCTCTCAAACCAACCTTTGCTGGCTTTAAATTCACCAATATGAGCACTAGTTCCAGGCATTGTTCCCTGTTCACCTGGGTGTTAGTCGACTGGTGTGGGTTGCATCCTGGGAGACAAGATTAAGGACCCCAATGGAAATAAGTTAGACAGTCTTCGATGACACTGACTTTTTTGGGTTATCCTGGGTGGCAAATCCTCTGGGGTTAATTGTTTCTTGGTATTCTCAATAAGCCACACCAACAACAGTGCTACAGCAGCAGCAGCAGCAGCAGCTGACAGTGCTACAGCAGCAGCAGACGATGCTACAGCAGCAGCAGACAGTACTACAGCAGCAGCAGCAGCTGACGGTGGTACAACAGCAGCAGCAGCTGACAGTGCTACAGCAGCAGCAGACGATGCTACAGCAGCAGCAGACTGTACTACAGCAGCAAGCAGCAGCTGACGGTGGTACAACAGCAGCAGCAGCTGACAGTGCTACAGCAGCAGCAGACGATGCTACAGCAGCAGCAGACGATGCTACAGCAGCAGCAGATGGTACTACAGCAGCACCAGCAGCTGACGGTGGTACAACAGCAGCAGCAGCTGACAGTGCTACAGCAGCAGCAGACGATGCTACAGCAGCAGCAGACGATGCTACAGCAGCAGCAGACGGTACTACAGCAGCAGCAACTGACGGTGGTACAGCAGCAGCAGCAGCTGACGGTGCTACAGCAGCAGCAGCAGCTGATGGTGGTACAGCAGCAGCAGCAGCTGTACCACCAATAGTAGCGATGGTTGATTGGGGTTTATTATACAACCTGGCCAGCTTGGAGACACACACTCCACTTTCATACTTATCAATGATCTTTTTCTTCATCTCTATAGTAATTCTCACCCTTATTGCTGTAGGGTTGGCACTAGAAGCTTTCTTGGGGCCCATGGTCACTTATTTTGCAGATAAAATCACCAAAAACACTGTAATAATACGAAATGTTCCGATTGTATGCTTGGATGTTACCGCGGAGGCTGGCTGGTAAACAATGCCACCGGCGGAACATGTGAGCGTGGCTCAGGCCGCACATAGACGCGTCTCAGACGAACAGCGTTGAGCGGGTTTTTTAGCGGTATGCGAGGCAAAATCTTGGCGATAAAATGTAGCGGTATGCGGATTTAACGTTATGTAAGGCCAAAGGTATGCGGGGGTCCACTTTATTTCCTTACTAGTTTTTTTTTTTTATCACACTGGCCGATTCCCACCAAGGCAGGGTGGCCCGAAAAAGAAAAACTTTCACCATCATTCACTCCATCACTGTCTTGCCAGAAGGGTGCTTTACACTACAGTTTTTAAACTGCAACATTAACACCCCTCCTTCAGAGTGCATGCACTGTACTTCCCATCTCCAGGACTCAAGTCCGGCCTGCCGGTTTCCCTGAACCCCTTCATAAATGTTACTTTGCTCACACTCCAACAGCACGTCAAGTATTAAAAACCACTTGTCTCCATTCACTCCTATCAAACACGCTCGCGCATGCCTGCTGGAAGTCCAAGCCCCTCGCACACAAAATCTCCTTTACCCCCTCCCTCCAACCTTTCCTAGGCCGACCCCTACCCCACCTTCCTTCCACTACAGACTGATACACTCTTGAAGTCACTCTGTTTCGCTCCATTCTCTCTACATGTCCGAACTACCTCAACAACCCTTCCTCAGCCCTCTGGACAACAGTTTTGGTAATCCCGCACCTCCTCCTAACTTCCAAACTACGAATTCTCTGCATTATATTCACACCACACGTTGCCCTCAGACATGACATCTCCACTGCCTCCAGCCTTCTCCTCGCTGTAACATTCATCACCCATGCTTCACACCCATATAAGAGCGTTGGTAAAACTATACTCTCATACATTCCCCTCTTTGCCTCCAAGGACAAAGTTCTTTGTCTCCACAGACTCCTAAGTGCACCACTCACCCCTTTCCCCTCATCAATTCTATGATTCACCTCATCTTTCATAGACCCATCCGCTGACACGTCCACTCCCAAATATCTGAATACATTCACCTCCTCCATACTCTCTCCCTCCAATCTGATATCCAATCTTTCATCACCTAATCTGTTTGTTATCCTCATAACCTTACTCTTTCCTGTATTCACTTTTAATTTTCTTCTTTTGCACACCTTACCAAATTCATCCACCAATCTCTGCAACTTCTCTTCAGAATCTCCCAAGAGCACAGTGTCATCAGCAAAGAGTAACTGTGACAACTCCCACTTTATGTGTGATTCTTTATCTTTTAACTCCACGCCTCTTGCCAAGACCCTCGCATTTACTTCTCTTACAACCCCATCTATAAATATATTAAACAACCACGGTGACATCACACATCCTTGTCTAAGGCCTGCTTTTACTGGGAAATAATTTCCCTCTTTCCTACATACTCTAACTTGAGCCTCACTATCCTCGTAAAAACTCTTCACTGCTTTCAGTAACCTACCTCCTACACCATACACCTGCAACATCTGCCACATTGCCCCCCTATCCACCCTGTCATACGCCTTTTCCAAATCCATAAATGCCACAAAGACCTCTTTAGCCTTATCTAAATACTGTTCACTTATATGTTTCACTGTAAACACCTGGTCCACACACCCCCTACCTTTCCTAAAGCCTCCTTGTTCATCTGCTATCCTATTCTCCGTCTTACTCTTAATTCTTTCAATAATAACTCTACCATACACTTTACCAGGTATACTCAACAGACTTATCCCCCTATAATTTTTGCACTCTCTTTTGTCCCCTTTGCCTTTATACAAAGGAACTGTGCATGCTCTCTGCCAATCCCTAGGTACTTTACCCTCTTCCATACATTTATTAAATAATTGCACCAGCCACTCCAAAACTATATCCCCACCTGCTTTTAACATTTCTATCTTTATCCCATCAATCCCGGCTGCCTTACCCCCTTTCATTTTACCTACTGCCTCACGAACTTCCCCCACACTCACAACTGGCTCTTCCTCACTCCTACAAGATGTTATTCCTCCTTGCCCTATACACGAAATCACAGCTTCCGTATCTTCATCAACATTTAACAATTCCTCAAAATATTCCCTCCATCTTCCTAATACCTCTAACTCTCCATTTAATACCTCTCCTCTCCTATTTTTAACTAGTTCTTGTTCTTATTTATTTCCTCTTATCTCCTCAGGGAAGTGGAGCAGAATTCTTCCTCTGTGAGCCATGCGTGTCATAAGAGGCGACTAAAATCCTGGGAGCAAGGGGCTAGTAACCCCTTCTCCTGCATACAGTAGGGCCTGACTTTTACGGCAGGTTAGGTTCCGGGCTACTGCCGGAAAGCAGAACGCCATTTTTTCCACTTATAAATGCATATAAATGCCAGATAACAAGTTTACACTAACATATACTAAGTATATTAAGTTAGCAATAGAACTAGGCATTAAAAAACAATAAAAATTAAAATACACACACAGTACACTCATTATTTACCTCAAAATATTTGTAGTCTTAATGTAGGGCAAAAGGTGAGCAGTATTTACTGTAAGAAGTTAGGTGTGGTAGCCCTCCTGGCCACCCCACCCACACATAATATACTACGATGATGCTTAAAGCTCCCTAGAGTGATAAAATGCGTATACAGTACACTTATTACTTACCTTAAAATATTTGTAGTCAATGTATGGCGAAAGGTGAAAAGTATTTATTTGTAGAAAGTAGTGTGGTAGGTAGGGTAGTGTACTGAAGCCAGTCTAGCCACCCCACCATGTAAACAAACAGATGAAGCATCTGGTTATGGTTCATAAACATTCAAACGAACACTTTACACTGTGTACCAGTTGTCTCCACAGTGGTACAGTAGAATAAATAAAGACCAACACTTCCATTCTTATGTAATTTTTAGAAGGAATGATGCTCTGACAAATTATTATTACACATTTTTATTACAAGTTATTATTATAATCATAATAAAAAAGAAGTGCTAAACCCACAAGAGTCATGAATTGCTATATATAGAGTGAAGGTATACAAAAGGAATATTTATCTACAGTTATCCCCCAGTCTGACCAGAGAAAACATAATTCTTCCGACACTCCTACTTAGTGCTTTGTAAATAAATCTCATATATCAATTTTTATTCTGTGGATGTTTTATATAATGTTTATATGCTATGTAATGTGTTTCTTATATAATTTTGAAGAAACTATCATAGATGGATTAATGAAAATGTCTATATTAATGTTAAGTAAGACATTTAATGTGCCCAAGAGAGCTTATTATTATGTAGTATTACTATGGCATCATGAGTAGAGAGACTCTCAGTGATTTTACTGTGTACCTGCACGCCAGCACAGTGTGTAAGTATATTTAGGTACAGGTACACATAAGTACAATTATCAGAGAACATATAAAATACGCAATAACCTTAAAACATTTGAAATTTTGGAAATTTTCCAGACATAATAGATGTGCTCACAGAGAATGTAAACAAGCAGGGTGGGGAGCACCATATTTGAAAGACCGCGCAAATTTTGGTCATAATTTGAAATCACTGTATTAGCGGAATGCCGTAAAGCAGGGTCCTACTGTATATTACTAAATTTAAAAAGAGAAATCTTTTTTTACTTTTAGGCCACCCTGCCTCAGTGGAATATGGCCAGTTTGTTGAAAAAAGAAAGGTATAAATTACAAATCAATTATTTAAGTACATATACCAATATACGTGTTGGATGGTAACATGTAGTGTTTTTGCTTACGTTCCCATAAACAATAAAATAATTTATAATTAACATTGTTTAGCTCCAAGATACTTTTTTACAGCTTGTAGTGTCATTTTTTAGCTTGTCCACTTTTTTTTTTTTTACTGCAAAAATAAGACGAAGAAAATAAATTGTAATAAAATATTAAAAGTATCAAGGAGAAGGGTCAAGATGGGGTATGCAGAAGAGAGGTGTCACCATGGTGATTTAACATTTATGGAAAATGTTAAATCACCATGGTGACACCTCTCTATAACAGATAAGGGATAAAAGGATGGGTGGTATGTTGAAGTATCTGTGAAAGAAAAAGAGATTTAGCTATGGAGGCAAAAAAGAAAATGCACCAGAGTATAGTGGTACCAACACTTTACATGGGTGAGGCATGGGTTTTGAATGGTGCAGCAAAAAGGAGGAGACAAGAGGTAGTGAAGATATGTTTGAAATGTGTGGTGTGAATATCATGCAGAGAATTCAGAGCATAGAAATTAAAAGACAATATGGGGTGACCAAGGGTATAATTCAGACCTGAGGTGGTTTTGGCATGTAGAGAGAATGGGCAAGGATAGGGTAATGAAGAGGGTGTAAAAATCTGGGGTAGAAGAGAAAAGGGTTGTCCCAGGAATGGTTGGTGGGAGGGGGTACAAGAGGCTTTGAGTTCAAGGGGTTTGAGCATCAATCAGGCCTGTGGAAGCATATGAGATAGGAGTGAATGGAGACAAGTGGTTTTTAGTGGAAGTGCTGTTTAGTGTGAGCCTGGTAACTTTTATGAAGGGTTTCAGGGAAACAAGTTAGCTGGACTTGGGCTCTGGGTAAAATAGCTGCTCTGAGACATTTTCTAGGGTGGTTTTTCATGGTTTTATTAGCAGTTTCTTAGTGTCAATGGAGATGATTTCAGACCAGATGTGACTGAAATAGGCTTCAAAGTAGTGGAAATATTTGATTTTTGACAATTTTCCTGAGGCAGGATAGGGCGTACCTCTACCCTGCCTCAGGGTAGGGATTTTCCTAAGTCTGCTTTAATTATTAGAAGGGCCTAAACCATGTTTTATTAGCCAAGATATAAAATAAATTTTAATTCCTTTTGTGTTGAATTATAGTGGTTGGAATACCTAGTGTTTATTATGAACTGTTTGAAAATTGGAATTTGTTGAATTTTGTAAAACTGGCCAAGCTACTGACTTCTGGGCATTTTATAGGGTAGTTCTTATATTTAAATAAGTAGTTTCTGCTCAAATGACCTGAAGGCATACTAGTGAAATATCAAGGAAATGGGTCTGCCTGAGTAATGGAATTAATTTAAAATAGGCCTCAAATAGAGCAAAATTGCAGTTTCATAAAGTGCTCTCACCCACTACCTTCAAGCCTCCATGATTTTTGTAAGTTTTATATCAAATTTTAAACTTTTGGTGTCATTACTTTCAGGAAAAGATTTTCTACCACTGTAGATGGTGAAAGGACTTAATTTTGGTGATCACATCAGTAATGGGGTTAAACACTGCAGGGAAGAGGCAGCTGAAGGCTAACAGAAGGAAGGAAGGAAGGAAGGAGAGAGAGAGAGAGAGAGAGAGAGAGAGAGAGAGAGAGAGAGAGAGAGAGAGAGAGAGAGAGAGAGAGAGAGAGAGAGAGAGTGAGAGAGAGTGAGAGAGAGAGAGTGAGAGAGAGTGAGAGAGAGAGTGAGAGAGTGAGAGAGTGAGAGAGAGTGAGAGAGTGAGAGAGAGTGAGAGAGTGAGAGAGAGAGTGAGAGAGTGAGAGAGTGAGAGAGAGAGAGAGAGAGTGAGAGTGAGAGTGAGAGAGAGAGAGAGAGAGAGAGAGAGAGAGAGAGAGAGAGTGAGAGAGAGAGAGTGAGAGAGAGTGAGAGTGAGAGTGAGAGAGTGAGAGTGAGAGAGAGTGAGAGTGAGAGTGAGAGTGAGAGAGAGAGAGAGACAGAGAGAGAGAGAGAGAGAGAGAGAGAGAGAGTGAGAGAGAGAGAGTGAGAGAGTGTGAGAGAGTGTGAGAGAGTGAGAGAGAGAGAGAGAGAGTGAGAGTGAGAGTGAGAGAGAGTGAGAGTGAGAGAGTGAGAGAGAGAGAGTGAGAGAGAGTGAGAGAGAGAGAGAGTGAGAGAGAGTGAGAGAGTGAGTGAGAGAGGGGGAGAGTGAGAGAGAGTGAGAGAGAGAGAGAGTGAGAGAGTGAGAGAGTGAGAGAGTGAGAGAGAGAGAGAGAGAGAGAGAGAGAGAGTGAGAGAGTGAGAGAGTGAGAGAGTGAGAGAGTGTGTGTGTGTGTGTGTGTTTTAGATAAGAGTGGAAATATTTGTTTTTTTTTATGACAATATGCTGTTGGAGTGTGAACAGGGTTACAGTTAAGGGATTCAAGGAAACCAGTTAACCAGACTGAGTCCTGGAGGTGGAAAATACAGTACCAACACACTACAGGAGGGGTGAGGATGTTGGTTTTTAAGGGCCATCCAAACTATAATGTCCACACACTTCTGGCAAGACAACAATTGAATGAATGCCTTTGTGAACAGGAACTTTACACTCTGGAATCCTCTTCCACAATGGCTATTTCCCCATCAAGGCAGGGTTAACTCAAAGAAGGAAATTAATGTATTGGCTAAATGAATACAAAACCTAGCACTTGCCCTTCTTTCTCATCTGGGCTTGCAGGTAATCTATCACCACGCTCTGTAGCAGAGGCAAGAGAAGTCACGGTTAGGTCATCTGCACTTTCTTGCCACAGGTCATTACTTATCACTTGGTGCAGTCGGTCCCAACGTCCTCCCACCAACAGTTCTTCAACATTCATATTCTGTATTTTGAAGCGCACTTCATATGGCTTACCTGTTGCAAATTCTGTTTCATTACAATAATTTATATCTCGATAATATTTCTTGCACCTTCAATATAGTTTGCACCAAAAAATATACAAGCTGCCTCATTATATTATTAGTGCATTCAAAAACCAATACTAAACATGTATAAGTCATATAACATCATTATATATACATATATGTATTAGCATTATGAAAAAGCAAGAGATAACTTACGGGACTGGTCTAAGACATTCATTTTAAACACTTGATGGGATGTTTCATACGTGTGTTTGTCTCGGGCTATAACCTCTAACTGTTGAATTAAATTAACATAAAATAAGTCATCTGATAAAAATTTAATAACAAACCTGCCAACATTATAAAGAAAATATATGAAGATTATTTTCTGAGTACTGCATATAAAATGCCACAACCACACACTCTTAAAAATTAATAAGCAGTGATCTAAAATCTTTGAGCAAGGTAACATTTATGAAGGGATTCAAGGAAAACTAGTTAACCAGACTTCTTGAGTCCTGTAGGTGGGAAGGTCAGTGCCTGCACTCCAAAGGAGGGGTGGGGATGTTACAGTCGGAGGGTAATCTGAATAGTGATATCAGCACACTTCTGACAAGACTGATTAAATGAATGGTGGTTAAAGCGTTTTCTTCTTTGGCATATCCTACCTTGGTAGATGGTCACTGGGGTTAAGAAAAAAAAATAATTAGTAATAATAGTAATAATAATAATAATATTTATAATTGTTACTGATCTGAAACATTTGGTGGTATTAAGTAAAATATTAATAATAATTAAGAAGAATGCAGTAAATAATAATGCGTTAATACTACAAAATATCTCGCGTCAATACTTTCTGCTGGTGATATTACCTTCCACTTTCAAGGCTCTGGTCCTTTCATAGTGAATATCCTAGTTAGTGAAGAACTTCTTGAAGTTTCACACATGGATGCCAATCTCATCTTCCTCCCTCCGCCCATTTTTAGTTCACAATGGCCACATGTGCCCAAGTCTAGTATAAACTTTAGTAAAAAAGGTAAAATTCATTTTGTATTAGAGTATGGTGTCACAGAATGAGTACGTAGAATTACTGGCAGCATCAGGGGCATGGGGCCACAGTGAGTTTTTAATATTACAGAAAGTGTTAGGGGCATGGGGTTACTAAGGCAAAGCTTCAAATTACTAGAAGTATAAACTTGACACATGCAATGTTTGGAAACTTTTAATAGGATACATAATGCTCATCAGGGGATTTTTTCTGTAACATTCACCAAACTGCAACATTCTCCCACCTTCTTTGTAATAATAATAATACAGTGGAACTCTGGTTTTCGAACTTAATCCAGTCCAAAACGTCCGATAACTGAATCAACTTTTCCCATAAGAAATAACAAATACAATTAATCTGTTCCAGACACCCAAAAATATTCACAAAAAATTCATTTTTTAAAGAAAAATATAGTTTTACATACACAAAACAATGATAAATAAATATAAACATTACATACCTCTATTGAAGACTCTTGTTGGCATATTGAAGGCAAGGAGGGAAGAGAGAGTTGAAGTTATTGATTGGAAGGGATATCCCCGAACATAAGGACTCGGTATCAAGTCCCTCTCTGGGGTTACTTCCCTCCTTTGTCTTTTAGTGGCACTAGGACCAGCTCAAGTCACTGGACCCCTGTTGCACAAAATGTCTGTCCAGAGAGGTCTGTTTCTGGCAGCTCTAAGATTTGTCTGAAGTGGGACATGTTCTGTCACTGAACATGTTGCTGATATGGCTTGTTTCAGCTTGGTCAGGGTAGTATTTCTCCACAAATCTTTGCAACTCATTCCACTTTGCACACATGTCCTTAATCACTGAAGAAAGTACCTTCTCCCCTCTCTCTTCCTCCTCCTCTAAAGCAATTTCCTCAGCTGCAGTCTATTGCTATTCAAGTTGAAGGTCTTGCAGCTCTTCAGTGGTTAGCTCTTCCCTGTGGTCCTCCACCAACTCTTCCACATCCTCGCCACTCACATCCAACCCCATGGACTTCCCCAATGACAACAGATTCCACAACAGGCAGAGGGTCGACAGGGTCAGCCTCAAACCCTTCAAAATCCTTCTCTTGGACACAGTCTGGCCACAGTTTTCTCCAAGCAGAGTTCAAAGTCCAGGAAGTCACTTCCTGCCAAGCCTTACCTATAAGGCTTATGTTATTTGCTGATGACTGCGCCCTCAACGCTGCTTCAGAAGCCGCCATGCAGCACAGTGTTGACGAGTTCTCTGACGCCTGCAACAACTTCGGGCTGACAATCAGTACAATGAAGACTGAAGTGATGCACCAGCCTGCTCCGGGAAAGACGTATGTTGAGCCAAACATCACCATCAACGGGCAGCGACTTAACGCCGTAGACAAATTCACCTATCTCGGCAGTACCCTTTCCAGAAACGTTGTCATCGATGATGAGGTGTATGCCAGACTTGCCAAAGCCAGTGCCACCTTCAGCAGGCTCCACAAGAATGTATGGAACTGAAGAGGCATCACCACAAGCACCAAGATCAAGGTGTACAGAGCCATAGTCCTCACCACACTTCTCTATGGCTGCAAAACCTGGACTGTCTACAAACGTCACGCCAGAAAGTTGAACCACTTTCACACCACACGGCTCAGAAAAATTCTCGGCATCAAATGGCAAGATAAGATCCCAGACACAGAAGTGCTGACTACAGCTGGCCTGCCTAGCATCTACACCATCCTAATGCAGACACAGCTTCGCTGGGCAGGTCACGTTGCTCGCATGCCAGACCACCGGCTGCCAAAGAAACTCTTGTTTGGCAAACTGCAGCATGGAAAGCGCTCTCAAGGAGGCCAAAAGAAGCGCTACAAGGACACCCTTAAGACTGCTCTGAAAGCTTTCAACATCAACCACACCATGTGGGAGCTGATAGCTCAGGACAGGAATGACTGGCGAGCAGTTGTCCAGAAAGGGGCAACATCCTGCGAGGCAAGCAAAATCTCACTAGCTGAGCAGCGCAGGCAGGCGAGGAAGACCAGAGCCATCAGACCCCTCGATGCCGCCACCCTTCCCTGTCCACACTGCCAGAGAACGTTTCGTGCATGGATTGGCCTGACAAGTCATCTGCGTACCCACCAACTTCGACCCCAGGATGACTAGATGGTCCTCGTCAAATTGACGGACAAACAAGAAGAAGATGCAATGGAGGATATTGAAGTTATCCCTCCAGAACTCTCTTAGGGTCAATTCAATTTCCAAGGTCACTTCAAAGCACCTTTGAAACACTGCTTTGGTGAAGAGTTTTTAAAGTTAGAAATGACCTCCTGGTCCATGGGCTAGATGAGAGGAGTGGTGTTGGGAGGCAAGAACTTCACCGTTATAAAACTGAAGTCCCTAAACAATTGGTCTTCCAAGTCTGGAGGATGAGCAGGAATACTGTCCAGTACCAAGAGGCACTTGAGTGGCAATTTCTTTTCCAGAAGGTATTTTTTCACACTCGGGTCAAACACATCATGGACCCACTCTTTGAGAATTTGCCTCGTGACCCATGCTTTATTATTAGTTTTCCACATCACACACAATTTACTCTTGAAGACATTGTTTTTCTTGAACACTCTGGAATTTTCAGAGTGATACACTAGTAAAGGCTTCACTTTGAAATCCCCATTAGCATTAGCACAGAACAAGAGAGTTAGCCTCTCTTTCATAGGCTTGTGTCCTGGCAGTGCCTTTTCCTCCTGCGTGATGTAGGTCCTCTTCAGCCTCTACATACCCTTTGAATTCATGCACGAATTTTTCAGTCGCACGTTTGTCTGAACTTGCAGCCTTGCCATGCCTTACAACACTGTGTATGCCACTATGCTTCTTGAAAATGTTGAACCAGCCTCTGCTGGCCTGAAAATCACTAACAGCAGCACTCGTTTCAGGCATTTTCTTAACGAGATCCACATTTAAATGCCTTGCCTTTTCACAAATGATCGACTCCGCAACACTATCTGCTGCTAACTGTTTTTCATTGATCCACACCAACTCCGTATCTTCCACTGTTTGTGATCTGTTTCATTAGCACATTCACCCCTTTCACAATTTTAGCTTCCATGATTTCTACTTTCTTTGCCAGGATAGAGAAGATTATTGATTTCGACTTCCCATACATCCTGGCAAGGTCGGCTAAACGCACGCCACTCTCGTATTTTTCTATGAACTCTTTATTTCTATCGTGTTCTCTCCTTTATCAAAGGGCTGGCACTAGAAACTTTCTTTGGGCCCATGCTGGCTTATTTTGCAGTCACAATTAAAAAACAAGCACCAAAAAACAAGGGATTGTTGCGAAATGTTTTGGAATGCACGAAGTAATGCTCACTCAACCAGTGACAGAGGCAGACTAAGAGGTGCAGTGGTGGCATCCCCTGGGCAGCCGGGTGGGCGGGCGGATGTGTATAATACGTCCAATTACCTGAGCAAGGTCCGATATCCGAAACAAAATTTCACACAAAAACTGTCTTAAAGCCAAAACATCTGATAACTGGGGCGTGCGAAAGCCGGAGTACCACTGTATCTTTATTTCTACAGGTACATACATGTACAAGGTGTACAGGCCTAGCTGACATCAATGACATACTACTATATAGAAAGGCACTTGTTATGCAGAGCATTTCAGGAAAATTAGGTCAGTTTTGTCCCAGGATGTGACTCACACCAGTCAACTAACTCCCAGGTACCTATTTTACTGATGGGGAACATAGACAACCGGTTTAAAGAAACACGCCCAATGTTTCTACCCTTGCTGGGAATTGAACCCAGACCTTCGCTGTGTGAAGCGAGAGCTTTAGCCACCAGGCCACACACTGTACTTCCCACCTCCAGGATTCAGTCTGGCTAACCAATTTTTCCTGAATCCTCTCATAAATGTTACTTTCTTTATCCTCCAACAGCATGTTTATGAAGAGTGAGCTAAGCATGACTACTACCACTACCACCACAATCAAGGACCTCGCTAACAATATTAACCCTTTCAGGGTCCGTCCCGTAGATCTACGGCTTTATGGTGAGTGTCCAAACCGTAGATCTACGCCATGAGCTCAGCTCACTCTGATAAACTGTGAGTGGTACATTTGGGCCTAGATATGAGAGAATACATCTATGTGGTATGTGTGCACCACATAAAACAGATCCTGCAGCACACTGTGTATAATGAGAGAAAAAAACTGAAATCATGATTTTTTGATTAAAACAGCAACTTTGTAGTGCATTTTCATATGTTTTTTATAATTGTATTTGCGATTTCTTGGTCTCATTTGATAGAATGGAAGACATATTACAGAAATAGAGATGATTTTGATTGGTTTTAGCACTGGAAATGCCTTGAAACTGAGCTCAAAGTAACGGAAATGTTAAATTTTTGCCGATATTCAAGAGTAAACAAACGACCTCACACATCTAATACACGTCAGCTGGTGGGTCTAATATACATTCACAAATATGGTGATGATATTTATACAATTATTACAGTATTGCATAACAGTAAATCTTCAATTTTTTGGTGTGAATAAAAATTCATTATGTGAATAAAAAATCAAAATGGAATTTATTTGTAAAGCCTCAAAACATAACTAATGAACAGAGGAAATGTTAGTTTAGTGCCAGGAATGCCTACATTGTTTATTCTGAACCCTATTTTGAAATTGGAATATTTTGAACTTTGTGTTAAATTGGCCAAATTACCAATTTCCGATCACTTTATTTTGTACTTGAAACAGTTGATTTGGCGATTTCTTGTGCTCAATAGATAGAATAGAAGTAATACTAGTGAAATAGCTAAGAAATTGGTTGATTGGAATAATGTAATTGGCCTAATATGGGAGTCAAAGTCGGCAAAATCGCCGATTCGTAAATATCGCTGACACATCAAAATTCGCGAGAGCATAATTTCGTCAATTTTCCACCAAATTTCGTACTTTTTGTTTTATTACCTTCACAAAAAGATTCTCTATGATTTCATAAGAAAAAATAACAAATTTTTTTTTTGAAAATCCTTGGACACTGGTGCGTGACTCCAGATTTGGGCCTTGGACCCTGAAAGGGTTAAAGAGGGAGTTTTGACAAAGTTTATGTCCGGCCTTCAGTGCATTTGATGCACTAGAGGCCAGACAACTCTATAAAGAAAAATCTACACAAATGTCACTGCCTTGAAGCAACAATTATCAGTTTGGGCACTATAGCTGAGTTATAGCTATACTGTTTCTGGGCAGTCAATACAATGCTGTCAAGCAAAACCATTGTATTCCACATGTTCTGCCTAAATTACACCCATCATTCTCTGTTATATTTACCTATGTTTTCATCACTGTATTCAAATGAACAAGCTCCTGGTGAGCCAAGTGTATTCTAATAAAAGTTTACAAATGTTGCACACGTGTCAAATTTATACATTTGCAAGTAATGTATAATGTAAATACTTTGTGCAGTACATTACTAGGATGTATTAGGGGCATGGAGCTATGGAATGTGAACTCAGCATTACTAGAAGTATTAGAGGAATGTACTCAAGGAGTAAGAATGCAGCATCACTGGTAATTGTTTTGGGGCTTGGGGTTATAGAGAGAAAACTCAGCATCACTGGCAGTAATAAAGTTGGTAGAATTACCGACAACATGTAAAGTAAAAGGACACAAGTGCAACTAATGTGACATTTATTGTGGCAACGTTTCGCTCTCCAGGAGCTTTATCAAGCCAAGGTAATGGCTTGATAAAGCTCCTGGAGAGCGAAACGTTGCCACAATAAATGTCACATTAGTTGCACTTGTGTCCTTTTACTTTACATATCACTGGCAGTGTTTGAGGTATGGGGTCATGAGGTAATAATGTACACACATCAAGTCAAATATTCTCAATATGTACCACCAACACCAAATAATATGTGATTTTACTTTATAAAAACTTTTTATGTTTCTTCCCTTTATAAAAACTTTTTATGCTTCTTCCTCATTTAAATATATTATTGACGCTGTGATACGTAAGAGGTTTTACAAAAAAAAATATTTTAATTTTAAAATAAATTAATTCTTATGTATAAATTGTAAATACTAACATGCTTGTTCTCACAAAAGCAGCAAATCTACCAGTTTCTCAAAAAATCAGTACACATCAGTTTCTCAATAATGACAAATATAGGTCTCCCTCGCTTTGTGTGGTTTTGTTAAATGTGGATGTTGTTATTATGTGATGTCCTATTTCTATTGTTAATTCTACATATGCAATCTGCATGGTTTGCAATGTACACTGAAGAGTGTTATTATGTGTAATTAAGTATTTATGGCCTGAATGAGCCTGGGAAAGACACCAAGAGCCTGGAACACAAAACGAGGGACACTGATACCTAAATGATTTTTTCCTTGGGAAACTAACAGTATTTGTCTTTTGAGAGACAGTAGATACACTTGTGTCTAGAGAATATACAGAACTCATCATTAAAGTGCACTGGGCCCCCTCTAAATTCATGACTACAACCATTTAAGAAGTGATTAACACACATTCTTCAGGGTTTCATGGAGCAAATTTCTCCATGACTTATGAATGGAATCTTAAAGCCATGGAAGTGGGTTGATATCCTTCTCATAGTAATCTCTCTTTAAGCCCAGTTCTCAATGAGGTTCAAGTCCGGGGAGTTTCCAGGCCAATCATCAAATAAGGGCAGCTTAGTCACAAAGCCATTGAACAACAGATTTTATGGTGTGGCTAAGAGCACTGTTTTTGTATAAAAACCTTGCACCACACTAAGTGAATGATTCAGGCATATAATAACAGACCAATTCTAGGTACAGTACATTATAATTAATGTCAGTGGTGATGTTTTTCTAGGCTTTCCTGGACATGCTTTTAGTGTGGGCATGTCATGAACACTGTCCGCAAGAAACCAACACCACCAGGTCCCCAGCAGACGCGCACACACTTTGCTGGCTTTTACTATTTCCTTCGTTTTATGGCCTGCCTTTAATGCAACAATCTCTGTAATTTTCCTTTGTGTTAGTGACTTAATCTTGCCTATATTAACCCTTTGACTGTCGCGGTCGTATATATATGTCTTACGAGGTACCGTGTTTGACGTATATATACTCATAAATTCTAGCGGCTTCAAATCAAGCAGGAGAAAGCTGGTAGGACCACATATGAGAGAATGGGTCTGTGTGGTCAGTGTGCACCATATAAAAAAAATCCTGGAGCACACAGTGCATAATGAGAGAAAAAAAAAGACCGTTTTTTTTAATTAAAATGCCAACTTTGTGGTGTATTTTCGTATAGTATTTATAGTTGTATTCTCATTTTCTTGGTCTCATTTGATAGAATGGAAAACATATTATAGAAATAGAGGTGATTTTGATTGATTTTACTATAAAAACAACCTGGAAATGGAGCTCAAAGTAGGGGAAATGTTTGATTTTTGCTGATGTTCAAAAGTAAACAAATGATGTCATTGTCCAATAAATGTCCAACTAGCCATTCTAATATGCAGTCATGAATGGGTTGATGTTATTTATACAATTATTACAGTATTGCAGTAGTCTGCATAACAGTAAATCTTCTATTTTTTGTTTGAATAAAAATTCAAAATAGAAAACAAGAGTAATATCAGAGGGGCCTGGAGACGTGACTGATGAACAAAGAAAATGTTATTTTAGAGCCAGGAATGTCTGCATTGTTCATTCTGGACCTTATTTTGAAATTGTCATATTTTTTAATTTTCGTGAAATTGGCCAAATTGCAAAGTTCTGACCACGTTATTGGGTAGTTGAAATTGGTAAATGGGCAGTTTCTTGTACTCAGTCGATAGAAAAAAACGAAGTTCTAAAGAAATAGCTATGAGTTTGGTCGACTGGAACAATGGAATTAGCCGAAAATAGGGCTCAAAGTGGGCGAAATCGCCGATTTGTAAATATCATCGAGGTCGCTAACTTCGCGAGAGCGTAATTCCATCAGTTTTCCATCAAATTTTGTTTTTTGGTGTCATTACAATCAGGAAAAGATTCTCTATCATTTCATAAAATAATATTTTTTTTTTTAAATCTTGCGACACCAGGAGACACCTCAGGATTGGGGGTTGCGACAGTCGAAGGGTTAATGCATCAATAGCCAAAAAAGTCTAACAAACTCAGTCTTCTCAAGACTATAGGATGCAGGGAGACTAGTGATACAAAACCATCCATCACACAGGCCCAGAAGGCACTTGGGATGTAGCCAGTAGCCATAGGAAATCCTGAGACATCTTGCTTCAAGTTGCCAGACCAGTATGAGATTTTTGTCTCCTTGACAAATGTGTCAAGATAGGGTATTACTTAGGACATTAATTACGTTGGATGCCTTCCACACAGCGTACTTTAATGATGAGCACTGCAGCATCAGTTCTAACCCCTTGACTGTCGAAACCCCAAATCCTGAGATGTCTCCTGGCGTCGAGAAATTAAAAAAAAAAAAAAAAAAAAAAAAATCTTATGAAGTGATAGAGAATCTTTTCCTGATGGTAATGACACCAAAAGAATGAAATTTGATGGAAAACTTACGGAAATACGCTCTCGCAAATTTAGCGACCTGGGCGTTATTGACGAATCAGCGATTTTGCCCACTTTGAGCCTATTTTCGGCTAATTCTATTGTTCCAGTTGACCAAACTCATAGCTACTTCTTTAGAACTCCATTTGTTCTATCGACTGAGTACAAGAAACTGCCCATTTACAGATTTCAACTACCCAACAATGTGATCAGAAATTTGCAATTTGGCCAATTTCACACAAATTAAGAAAAATATGCTAATTTCACAATAGAGTCCAGAATGAACAATGCAGACATTCCTGGCTCTAAAATAACATTTTCTTTGTTCATCAGTCACATCTCCAGGCCCCTCTGATATTATTCTTGCTTTCTATTTTGAATTTTTATTCAAACAAAAAATAGAAGATTTACTGTTATGCAGACTACTGCAATATTGTAATGATTGTATAAATAATGTCAACCCATTCATAACTGCATATTAGAATGGCTATTTGGACATTTATTGGACAATGACATTATCTGTTTACTTTTAAACATCGGCAAAAATCAAACATTTCCTCTACTTTGAGCTCCATTTCAAGGTTCTTTTCATAGTAAAACCAGTCAGAATCACCTCTATTTCTATAATATGTCTTCCATTCTATCAAATGAGACCAAGAAAACGAGAATACAACCATAAATACTATATAAAAATACACCACAAAGTCGGAGTTTTAATCCAAAAAAAAAAAACTTTTTTTTTTCTCATTATGCACTGCGTGCTCCAGGATTCTTTTTATATGGTGCACACTGACCACGCAGACCCATTCTCTTACATGTGGGCCTACCAGCTTTCTCCTGCTTGATTTGAAGCTGCTAGAATTTTTGAGTATATGTACGTCAAACTGTGGCTCGTAAGACGTATATATACGACCGAAACAGTGAAAGTGTTAAAGGAGTGCATTTTGTTAAGTTATTTTGATGAAGTACTACTATAGTTAGAATGTCATACATACCTCAAAATCTTGGATACCTTCTGGTGGAACTCCATATACAAAACCTGTACGCACAGCAGGAGAATACGTATAGTGAAGCCAGCTGGGAAGATCTGGCATGTCCCTCAAACTGGGCCGGTATGATACACCTGAGCAATCATTATAAAGTTATTTACTGTAAAGAGAGTGACCATGATAAAATAAGTCACCAGCTCAAAATGCAATATAATACAGCCTCTCCTCACTTACTGTCATATTCGTTTACTGACGACTTGGACTTACAACGGGCTCTCTGACCAGCATGCATACCTAAACAATGTATATTAGAGCTGATATCCTCTGTTCTGTTTATTACAATATACAGTACACTACTGTATAAACATTTAAAAATATACCAGAAATGTTGTAAATTTTACAGAGATGACACTAAAACAATACCAAAGATGGATGGCACAAATCCACTGCCATTATAGTATGCTCCTCACTTAGCAACAAATTCGTTTACTGACATGGTCTTAGGAATGGAACTCTGTCATTAAGTGAGGAGAGGCTGTATACTGTACCATTTATCATTGTATTTCTTGTTATGTAATAAGATCAATTTGCTGGAATTTAACCCTTTCAGGGTCGAAAGCCCCTCTCCTAAACTCGTTCTCAGGGTTGAAAATTTTCCCCCAAAAAAAAAAAAATACCTTCCGAGACGATAGAGAATCTTTTCTCGATCATAATGTCACAAAAAGTATGAAATTTGATGGAAAACTTACGGAATTATGCTCTCGCATTGGCGATTTTGCCCACTTTGAGTCCTATTCTCGGCCAATTCCAGTGCACTAATCGACAAAAATCATATCTATTTCGCTAGAACTCCATTTTTTCTATCGAATGAGTACAAGAAACCACCCATTTACCAATTTCAGAAGATGCCAATTTCCAAATAGGGTCCAGAATAAACAAGACAGACATTCCTGGCATTAAAATAACATTTTCTATGCTCATTAGTCATGTCCCCAGGCCCCTCTTACATCTCTCTTGCTTTCCACTTTGAATTTTTATTCTCACAAAAAATAGAAGATTTACTGTTATGCAGACTACTGCATTAGTGTAGAAATGGTATAAATAATATCAGCGCACTTGTGAAAGAATATTAGACTCGCCAGTTGATGTGTACTGGATGCCTGGCATGATTCGTTTACTTTTGAACTTTGGTAAAAATCGAGCATTTCTGCTACTTTGAGCTCAATTTCAAGGTACTTTTCGCTATGAAACCAATCAAAATCATCTCAATTTCTGTAACATGTCTTCCATTCTATAAAATGACACCAGGAAAACTAAAATACAACCTTAATACCATACGAAAATACAGTGCAAAGTCGCTGTTTTAAACCAAAAACATGGTCTGAGTTTTTTATTTCTCATTATGCACTGTGTGCTGCAGGATTTTTTTTTATACTGTGCACACTGGCCACACAGACCCATTCTTTCATATACGTATAGGCCTACCAGCTTTCTCTCACTAGATATGAAGGCGCTAGAATTTAAGCGTACTAGTACATCAATAACCCTGGTGCGTAAGCCATACTAGTACATCGGAAAACCTGACAGGGTTAAAACTAATGCTTGATTCAAGCTTAGGGGTTTATATCCCAGGTCTATAAAATCAAAATCAGTGCAATTTACAACCAGATATGATTGAATAGCATTTAATTTTTTTGGCAACAATTATGAGAGTATACATACATTAAAGATTTAAATTGATGCATTCAACATGTACCAAATTTGTAATACAGGTCCGCCATCACAAATCTGGCATCATTGGGACCTGTAGTGTGCTGGATTACCGAGTTTGTCGGATTATAGAGTGGTTAGGTTAGAATACGCTTAATAAAATTAACCAACTTGACTTACTCAAGAAAGTTCATTGAACATCGGCAAAAATTGAACATTTCTGTTACTTTGAGCTCAATTTCAAGGTACTTTTTGTCATGAAACCAATCAAAATCATGTCTATTTCTGTAATACATTTTCCATTGTATCAAATGAGACTAAAAAAACGAGAATACAACCATAAAAACCACACGAAAATATACCGGAAAGAGGCGGCTAATGGCTGAGAAGTGAACTCCCTTATCTATCGTCCCTTTTTTTTTATTTTTGGTGTACGTTAAGAAGCATCTTTCCATCATACATTCCCCAAGTTTCAATAAGATAGCCCAACAAGCAACTGAGAAAAAAATATTTACCAAAAACCATATATGGCAAGCCCAAGCCAGGTACTGGAAATAAGTCACTTTGTCTGAATTTTTTGGGTTATCCTCGGTTCTCTATACATACGCTGCTATGTATAATAATCTATGTAACTGTATTTGTGTATACCTGAATAAACTTACTTATTTACTTCTATTCTGTCAATTGAGTACAAGAAACTGCCCATTCACCTATTTCAACTACCCAATAGTGGTCAGAAATTGGCAAATTGGCCAATTTCACACAAATTTCAACAGATGCCAATTTCAAAATAGGGTCTAGAATAAACAATGCAGACATTCCTGGCACTAAAGTAACATTTTCTCTGTTCATTAGTCACGGATCCAGGTCCCTCTTTTATTACTCTTGCTTACCATTTGGAATTTTCATTCATATAAAAAATAGATTTACTGTTATGCAGACTACTGCATTACTGTAATAACTGTATAAATAATGCCAACCCATTCTTGACTGAGTATTGAAATTTGGACTGGCAGGCGCACACGTATTAGCCCTTTCACTGTTTCGGTCGTATATATACGTCTTAGGAGCCACTGTTTCTGATATATTTAAACGCGTAAATTCTAGCGGCATCAAATCAAGCAGGAGAAAGCTGGTAGGCCCACATGTGAGAGAATGGGTCTGTGTGGTCAGTGTGCACCACATAAAAAAAAATCCTGCAGCATGCAGTGCATAATGAGAAAAAAAAAAACTGACCGTTTTTTTGGATTAAAATGCCGACTTTGAGGTGTATTTTCCTATAGTATTTATTGTTGTATTCTCGTTTTCATGGTCTCAGGTGATAAAATGGAAAAATATTAGAGCAATAGAGATGATTTTCATTACTTTCACGATGAAAACGACCTTGAAATTGAGCTCAAAGTAGCGGAAATGTTCGATTTTTACCAATGTTCAGGAGTAAGCAAATTACACTACACGTCCAATACACGTCAACTGGGGAGTCTAATATTCTTTCACTAGTGCACTGATATTATTTATACCATTTTTACAATAATGCAGTAGTCTGCATAACAGTAAATTTTGTATTTTTTGTACGAATAAAAAATCAAAATAGAAAGCAATAGTAATATAAGAGGGGCCTACAGATGTGACTGATAAACAGAGGATATGTTATTTTTGTGACAAGAATGTCTACATTGTTTATTCTGGATCCTATTTTGAAATTGGCATCTTTTTTAATTTGCGTGAAATTGGCCAAATTGCCAATTTCTGACCACGTTATTGGGTAGTTCAAATCAGCAAATGGGCGGTTTCTTATACTGTACTCAACTGATAGAAAAAATGGAGTTCTAAAGAAATAGCTATGAGTTTGGTCAACTGGAACAACAGAATTGGCCAAAAACAGGGCTCAAAGTCGGCGAAATTGCCAATGCATATATGTCGCCGAGACCACTAACTTCACGGGAGCGTAATTTTGTGAGTTTTCAACCAAATTTCATACTTTTGGTGTCATTACCATTGGGAAAAGATTCTCTATTATTTCATAAGAAAAAATAATTTTTTTCCCAAAACTTTTGCGACATAGAATGACAGTTTCAGAAAGGGGCTTGCAACAGTCGTAGGGTTAGACAGTGATGTCATTTGTTTACTCGAACATCGCTAAAGAATAGAACATTTCCGGTACTTTGAGCTCAATTTCAAGGTACTTTATGTCTAGAAAGCAATCAAAATCATATCTATTTCTGTAATATATCTTCCATTCTATCAATGAGACCAAAAAAAGTGAATATAACCATAAAAACCATATGAAATACAGTGGACCCCCGCATAACGATTACCTCCGAATGTGACCAATTATGTAAGTGTATTTATGTAAGTGCGTTTGTATGTGTATGTTTGGGGGTCTGAAATGGACTAATCTACTTCACAATATTTCTTATGGGAACAAATTCGGTCAGTACTGGCACCTGAACATACTTCTGGAGTGAAAAAATATCGTTAACCGGGGGTCCACTGTATACAGCTATGGGGCCACTAATGGCTGAGAGTGAACTCCATTATTTATGGTCTGATTTCTTTCATTTTTGGTGTATGTTAAGAAGCATCTTTCCATCATACATTGCCCAAGTTTCAATAAGATAGCCCAACAAACAACTGAGAGAAAAATAATAATAATAATAATAATAATAATAATAATAATATTTTTATTTACTATAAGTACATGTACATGGTATACAGGCCTAGCTGACATCAGTGACATACTACTATATAGAAAGCCCCTTGTTTTGCTAAGCATTTCAGGCAAATTAGGTCAGTGTCCCATGATAAGACCCACACCAGTCCACTAACACCCAGGTACCCATTTACTGATGGGTGAACATAGACAACAGGTGTAAAGAAATACGCCCAATGTTTCTACCCTAGCTGGGAATTGAATATTTACCAAAAACCATATATGGCTAGCCCAAGCCAGGTACTAGAAATAAGCCCCTTTGACTTTTTTGGGTTATCTGAGGTTCTCTATACATATGCTGCTATGTGTGATCATCTATGTAAAGAAAATAGCTTTTTTGTTTAAGTTTTATGGTGCAGTACGAGTGTATGTCACAGCCATGTGCTATACTCCATTTTCTCTAATATAAGGCCCCAAGACAGGGATAGGAAAATGGTACGTGTATCCCATATCCTCTTCATACCTCAACTGTGATAGGCAAATAAGCCGTAGTGTTGATATTAGCGTAATAATAAAGCACATTCCCCTGCATCACGAGACCGAGCTCATGGCAACCGACAGTGGCTTCAAAGCCACCTTATCTTTAATGGGTAGCGTACTGTGTAAGTGCTTTACACAATGAGAAATATTTCATTTATTCATTGGAACCATGGCTATGACTAAAAGCAAGCAGGTTATAACAATAAATGGAGAAAAAAATCAGAATGATTTATGTAGCAAGTAGTGCCACCAAACAGTACCAGCAGGTTGGGGTGGTGACCCTGAAAATTTGAAATTATGCTAGCCAAAATTAGTGCCGAATAACTGATGAAACCAGATGTCTGATTGCCGGATTTGCGATGGTGGACCTGTACACCAAATTACTAGCAATGTTTAAAGTAAAAGGAGCAAGGGGCTAGTAACCCCTTCTCCTGTATTTATTACAAAATTTAAAAGGAGAAACTTTCATTTTTCCTTTTGGGTCACCCTGCCTTGGTGGGATACAGCCAGTTTGTTGAAAGTAGCAGCAGTAATTTAAAGTAAAATGCTTAACACAGTAAACCATTCCTTAACAATAACATTAATTTCTCTATTACATCTAAATTTACAGGAAATATATATATTTATATATCAGGCTATATATATAAACATGGACTTCAAACTTTTATATGTTCAAACGGGACATATATGGTGTATAAATCTTACCTGGAGTCAGAAAGCTAAAATTATGGTGCATGAGAGGAAGAATGAAGAGCTGAGAAGACAGCACATCACTGCCCACACAAGGGTCTGGGGAACCCACAAACACACTCAACACTCCAAGCAGCAGCAGCAGCAGCATTCTGTATCAAAAGTATCATCAAAAGACAAAAATTAAAGCTTCATACAGAACATCTACAAATAATTTTGCAGACAGTAGACTTAGAATTTTTTAGTAATGATTATGAAGGCACTTAACCCGTAAACGGTCCAAGCAGATCTACGTTCACATGTGTAGTGCTACAAAAGTAGATCTAAGCTTTTTTTACATATTTTCAAATATAACAAAAAAAAAGTATATCAAAGTTGTTTTACACATTTTCAAATGTAGAAAAACAAAAAGAAGATCTACTTTTTTTACATACTTTCAAATGTTGAAAAAACGTATATATACGTTTGGACCGTTTACGGGTTAAATATTGTAGGTATACACAGGTAATAAATTATGTAGTTTTGACCTAGTAAAACCCAACAATATTACTTATGGAAAGTAGACAGAGACAATACAAGCTGAAAACAAGGATAAGCAGAAATAAGTACAGTACTACAGGAAATCATCTCTGATTACGATTAAGAAATCGATATATTCAGTTAGAGAGAGAAATAAAAAAAGGAATTAGAAAAGCAAAAAGATATTATGAGGTTAAAGTTGCAAGAGATTCGAAGACTAACCCAAAAGGATTCTTTCAGGTATACAGAAGTAAGATCAGGGACAAGATAGGCCCACTCAAAAGTTCCTCGGGTCAGCTCACTGACAGTGATAAGGAAATGTGTAAAAGTTTTAACACATACTTCCTCTCAGTTTTTACACAGGAGGATACCAGCGATATTCCAGAAATGATAAATTATGTGGAACAGGACGATAATAAACTGTGCACGATTAGGGTCACAAGTGACATGGTCCTTAGG
The DNA here is from genome assembly GCF_038502225.1 of Cherax quadricarinatus. Lineage (NCBI taxonomy): Eukaryota > Metazoa > Arthropoda > Malacostraca > Decapoda > Parastacidae > Cherax > Cherax quadricarinatus. Next base: position 9,289,034 of record NC_091328.1, read on the forward strand.
CAAATAGATAAATTAAAACCTAACAAATCCCCAGGCCCTGATGAACTGTATGCAAGGGTTCTAAAGGAATGTAAAGAGGAGCTTAGCAAACCTTTGGCTAATCTTTTCAACATATCACTACAAACTGGCATGGTGCCAGATAAGTGGAAAATGGCAAATGTGATACCTATTTTCAAAGCAGGTGACAGGTCCTTAGCTTCGAACTATAGACCAGTAAGCCTAACCTCCATAGTGGGAAAATTTATGGAATCAATAATTGCCAAGGCAGTTCGTAGCCACTTTAAAAAGCATAAATTAATCAACGAATCTCAGCATGGTTTTACAAAGGGGCGTTCCTGCCTTACGAATTTATTAACTTTTTTCACTAAGGTATTTGAGGAGGTAGATCATGGTAATGAATATGATATTATGTATATGGACTTCAGTAAGGCTTTTGACAGGGTCCCACATCAGAGACTATTGAGGAAAATTAAGGCACATGGAATAGGAGGAGAAATTTTTTCCTGGATAGAGGCATGGTTGACAAATAGGCAGCAGAGAGTTTGCATAAATGGGGAGAAATCAGAGTGGGGAAGCGTCACGAGCGGTGTTCCACAGGGGTCAGTGTTGGGCCCCCTGCTGTTCACAATATACATAAACAACATAGATGAGGGCATAAAGAGCGACATCAGCAAGCTTGTCGATGACACCAAAATAGGCCATCGAATTCATTCTGACGAGGACATTAGAGCACTCCAGGAAGTTTTGAATAGACTGATGCAGTGGTTGGAGAGGTGGCAGATGCAGTTTAATATAGACAAATGCAAAGTTCTAAATGTTGGACAGGACAATAACCATGCCACATATAAACTAAATAATGTAGATCTTAATATATTACGGATTGCGAAAAAGATTTAGGAGTTCTGGTTAGCAGTAATCTGAAACCAAGACAACAGTGCATAAGTGTTCGCAATAAAGCTAATAGAATCCTTGGCTTCATATCAAGAAGCATAAATAATAGGAGTCCTCAGGTTGTTCTTCAACTCTATACATCCTTGGTTAGGCCTCATTTAGATTATGCTGCACAGTTTTGGTCACCGATACCTCCCTTATTAATCTGATGGATTACCTGAGAACTGAAATGTCAAAAGGGAACCTCATAGGTATGGTAACCTTAGACCTGCAAAAGGCCTTCGATACTGTCAACCACAATATATTATGTAATAAACTTCAAACTATCGGTATAGGTTCTGTAGACTGGTTTAAGTCCTACCTTAGCAACAGGAGACAAATAGTCAAAATCAACAAAACAGAATCAGAACCCCTGCCGATAACATGTGGAGTTCCCCAAGGTAGTATTCTGGGTCCCTTACTATTCTTATGTTATGTCAATGATATGCCTATCAGTGTCAAGTGCAAACTCCTACTGTATGCAGATGACAGTGCTCTGTTAGTGACAGGTAAAGACCCACAAGATATTGCTAATGTTTTAACACTGGAACTGGAGTCCTGCAGCAAATGGTTAGTAGACAACAAACTATCATTACACCTAGGGAAAACTGAAGCCATTCTCTTTGGAACGAAACATAAACTGAGAAGGGTAAATAATTTTAATGTTCAGTGTAATGGGGAGTCCATCACTTTGGTTTCATCAGTTAAATATCTGGGAATCCCCTTTGACCCATGCATGTCAGGAGAATTGATAGGGAACAGTGTAGTAAAGAAAGCGAATGCCAGGCTGAAGTTCCTGTATAGACAAGCACGGTGTCTACCTACTGAGGCTCGCAGGACCCTATGTCTAGCCCTTATACAATGCCACATGGATTACGCTTGCTCTTCTTGGTACTCTGCCTTGACAAAAAAACTGAAAGATAGACTGCAAATCACCCAGAACAAAATCGTAAGATTCATCCTGGGGCTGGGACCAAGAGAACATGTAGGCCAGGATGAATTACAGCAGTTGGATATGCTGAATGTTGAAGACAGAGTAAAACAACTGAAGCTAAATCATGTTTATAAAATTGCTCACGAACAGTGTCCAGAATATCTTGCTGTCAATTTTGTCAAGGTTGGGAACCAAAGCAATCATAGTACTAGGGGGAGAGAGCACAACTTTGTAGTACCCACAGTCAGTGGCCAGGCTTCAAACACCTTTTATTGTACAGCAATAAAGGAATGGAACAGACTACCCACAAATGTCAAGGCCAGTCATAGCTTGAACCAGTTCAAGAAGACTGCCAAAAGGTGTCTGATGAACGAAGCAACAGAAAGGGAGGGGAATGATTTTCTATTTTTTAGCTAAAATACGTGTAAATTTTACCTTATCCCTAGTAATGACCCTCGTATTGTAGATAGTCGTAATGACCCTCGGGTAGTAGATAGTCTTAATGACCCTCGTATTGTAGATAGTCTTAATGACCCTCGTGTAGTAGATAGTCTTTTTAGTATGATAATAAGATGTTATCTTCATTATAGAATAATAAGAAAATATTATAACCTTTATATTATAATAATAAGGTAAAAGGACCCCAATGGAAATAAGTCACTCTGTCTGACTTTTTTGGGTTATCCTAGGTTCTCTACACATATGCTGCTATGTATGATAATTCTATGTAACTGTATTGTGTATACCTGAATAAATTTACTTACTTACTTACTTACCGTATTACAGAATGGATATAAATGCTCTGGAAAATGTACAAAGGAGGATGACAAAGTTGATCCCATGTATCAGAAACCTTCCCTATGAGGATAGACTAAGGGCCCTGAATCTGCACTCTCTAGAAAGACGTAGAATTAGGGGGGATATGATCGAGGTGTATAAATGGAAGACAGGAATAAATAAAGGGGATGTAAATAGTGTGCTGAAAATATCTAGCCTAGACAGGACTCGCAGCAATGGTTTTAAGTTAGAAAAATTCAGATTCAGGAAGGATATAGGAAAGTACTGGTTTGGTAATAGAGTTGTGGATGAGTGGAACAAACTCCCAAGTACAGTCCTAGAGGCCAGAACGTTGTGTAGCTTTAAAAATAGGTTGGATAAATACATGAGTGGGTGTGGGTGGGTGTGAGTTGGACCTGATTAGCTTGTGCTACCAGGACAGTTGCAGTGTTCCTCCCTTAAGTCAAGGTGACCTGACCTGACTAGGTTGGGTGCATTGGCTTAAGCCAGTAGGAGACTTGGACCTGCCTCGCATGGACCAGTAGGCCTGCTGCAGTGTTCCTTCGTTCTTATGTTCTTATTACATCAAGGGCTTCAGAAGATAAAGGGAAGGCTGTAGCTCATTAGCACATACAAAACTACAATTCTAAACTGTTTAGGGCATTTTTATTGCAGTACTGTATATAAGCATAGGTCTAATTGAAGAAACCCATATCTTGACAAAAAAAAAAAAAAAAAAAAAAAAAAAAATTTTACAGTGTGTTTCTGTCTACATGTGGGTTTTCTCAATTCATGGACAGTTACCCACTACACTCTGGTGTTTCATCCATAGGTCTAACTAATAATTTTGATATTAATGTGCCTTTCTTACACCTGTAACATGAAGAACTCACTAATTAAATATAAAATGAAGATTTTATTGATATTAGTAACACTGGAAAGTTAACACTGGCTAACCCAAGTAATCCAAGCAGTGCTGTTTATTTCCACGGAGTCCTTTCTAGGTCCTCCTTCACCGCTACATAACATGTATTAATGCAAAAATAATAGACAAAGAAAATAGTACCTTTTTTTCAATATGTTATCATCCACAAAAGTGTGGACTCGTGTTCTTTTCAAGTTTATTGCAAACCCACCTGTAAGGACCTCGTACACTACAGAGTGCATCATGACACCAAAATAAAGAGAGGTACAGTGTTCTTATTGGCTTCTTTTCATATGCCTACAGAATTTGCAGGGCCAATTTGCTGGATGACAAACATAAAACGAAGATATCATCAGGAAACTACAATACCTTTCATATTTTATTTTAAATTGTAAAGCCCTCAAAGAAGGTGTCTTAATGCTGGTGAGGGGCTCTTGTGCCAGGTAATGGAATTTATGGTTCCCTTCCTTTGACTGAACCTAAATGCCTCCCATTCCTCAGGCTACATAATATCTAAGGGATTTCAATTAATCGATCAACTTATTTCCACATAATACAGCATTTCTACAAATTGGATGACATTACATCTCATATGGAGAGCCCCTTAGTTATGCAGAGCATTTCAGGCAAGCTTAAACTTATGTCTAGAACGACTATAGTATTTATAATTTTCATAGTAAAATAGATGTACGTATAATGAATATTAAATATATATGAAACAGAATCAGAAGTTACATGGGAGTAAGAACACTTAGATTACACTATATTAAGTGTATTCCATTAATTCAAAATAAAATTCTAATAAAAATTACAATAAGAGTGAAACTAGTTACCTGTATTGTTACAAAATGTGATAAGATTGTATTTTACATGTAGTATTTATATTAATGATATTCACAGTAGATTTGATTCAGTGAGAAACTCAATGTATGGACAGAAAATGCTAGCAAGGTACACGAGAATAAAAATACTTAATTATACAATACTGTATTTAGAGTGCTCAGTAACTCGAAATAAGTCCTAATAAAAATTACAATAGGAATGAAGCTAGTTACATTAAGTGATACTAAAAATATGAAATAATAGTTGTGAGGATTACAATAAGGTAAGGAGGTGCATATTAACAGTAGCTCTGGTGGTTGGCTGACAGGGAACATCTGTAATCTTCAGGCGAGGAGTTGCAGATTTTAGGTCCTTTTATGAGAAGTGCGTTTTTACACAGGTAGAGGACACACCGAATATCACTGAGGGGTTTTGTGTTCTATTGCAGCTATAAAAAAAAATTTTAGGACAGGAATAATATTAGAATTGACTGTCCTGTATATGTAGTATGCACAGAAGTACATACATCATTGTTCTCATCGCTCTCGGGCCGTGTGGATGTGCTGCACAAAAGCTCCTGCATTCTCTGTTTGCGCAACTTTCTGTTTTCACCAAGATGGCGACCAGTTACCGCAGGAGGAGTAACACTGTGTGTGTTGACTTAGTTAAAGGAACAATTTATCCGACGAATGCCTCTGTTTTATTGCCAACACTCATACGGGACACATTCAACATAGACAACGATTAACTACATGGAATAGCGCTTAATGGCTCTTAACGAATCTTCATAAAGTTCTGCAATGTAGAGGCTTATGAAAGGACAGTGACTAGATACCAGGAGAAGTCCATCTCCGTTTCATCTGGACTGGAGGTACACCTGCGGGATGCCTCAAAATACTACACCTGGGTGAGGATACGAAATGTCCCCTTTGAAGTGGATGAAATGGATATTAGAGAGGCTTCTCAACGATATGGTGAAGTGCATGCTACGACTTTGGGTCGATGGACGGATGGAATCTATGCAGGGCTGCCTGCAGGATCCTACACCATAAAGATGACTTTGAGACGACCTATTCCATCGTATGTTGTCCTGGAGGATTTCAGGACACAGGTGTTTGTGACCTACGCGGAACAACGCAAGATATGTCGTCTGTGTGGCGCTTATGACCACATGGCGGCCGGGTGTGGTAGGGCAGCAGCGCCGAGGTCTTTGGACCTGCCAGTTGTCACTGAGTCTCAGGTGGCATCTTTGACTGAGGTTGTGAGTGCAGTAGGTAAAGGTAATTGGGCAGACGAAGTGGAGAGAGAGGGAGAAATTTGTGTGACACTACCAGTGGCTTCGGACGTCCCCACACAGGAAGACCCTGCTGGTGAACAGCAGCCTGTAGGGGTGGGGGAGGCCGGTGACCTACAGGTTTTACCTGAACCCCTGCAGGAGATAATCAAGTCTTTCCTGGATGGGCCAGCAGAGGAGATCCCTCCTGTAGATGGGAGAATTCTGATGGTAGAGGAAGACCTGAGTGAACGGGTCCCGGTGCCTCAGGAGTCAGAGTCTGGCATGTTGAAGATGCTGCAAGTGGAGGCTCAGGTGCACAGGGGGAGTGATCATAATGATATGGGGTTTGAGAGTACATAAAAAAAAAAAGAGCTGGAGGATCGTCGGATGACAAGTGTATGTATAACCCCAGCTCAGTGTATTGGTAAGAAGAGTTGGGCGGGAGTGATTAAGAAGGGGCAGAGTAGTGCACAGGGGGGGGAAGGGGGGTTCAGGCGGGCAAGAGTGCACAGGGAAAAAACAGGCACAGCAAAAAGTGTAATGGACAGGCCACAGAAACATAGAGGAAAGCCCCCTTTCTGAATCTTTAAGTGTCTTACAATAAATATGAATGGCCTTAGGGCTCATGTAAAATGTGTATGGTTGGAGGATGTTTTGAGGCGTTTTAATACTGACGTGTGTTTCATTCAAGAACACAATTTTAAGTGTAGTAGAGATTTTAGCTGAAAGGTTTTAGGATGTACGCAGGCAGCTCAGGAAAATTAAAGGGTGGGGTGGCAGTGGCAGTAAGGGAATCCAACCCATTCCAAGTGCTCGTGTGGGAAGAGGGGGGGAGGGGAGGGTGGTGAGGGTGGAGGGGCTATGGGGGGAGATTAGAGTGTGTTTTCTAGGGATATATATGCCAGCTGATAGCAATATAAGGGTAAAGGTGACTTTTGTAAGAGAGGTTTTGCTTTTCTACTTGCGGGGTTTACCCATGGTTTCTATAGTAGGAGGGGATTGGAACTGTGTAATCAGAAATAAGGATGTGGAACCAAGAGGTGCAGGGTGTGTGCTTGGGGTGTTGAGGGATTCATTGAGGGATGCAGGGGTTTTCGACACAGTCAGGGGAGATGGGTGGAGAGTGGAGCACACGTTTATGAGGAGAGGTTATGCAGCTAGGTTGGACCGTATATACGTATATAACTCGAGAGATTACAGTAGACAGTGTAACGACGATAGTTAGGTTTTTCGGACCATCGAGCCGTTTTGGCAGAGGTGGCATGGGACGGGATGGTTCGTAGGTATATATGGGTTATTGGAAACTGAATGTGAGGTTACTTCAGGGGGAGGGGAAGGGGTTGGTTTTTAGAGAATGGTGGTAGCACCTCTGGGAGGCGCACAACAAAGAGGAGGATGTATTGGAATGGTGGGAGAAGTATGCTAAATTGCAAATTAAGGAGTATTATCAGCATAGAGGACAGGATGAGGCGCAGTGGAGGTTTGGTTTACAAAAATATTTTGAGGGGCAGCTCAATGATTTTTATGAAGGGGGCAGGGAGGCTAGATATGGGGAAATAGAGCTTTTAAGGGGAAGATTGATGGATATACAAAATTCTCGTTTTGATGCGTTATGTGTAAGGGAAGGATTAGAGGAGGTCCTATGGGGAGACAAACTGTCAGGATGCATTTTGAGGAGACTTAGGGAAAGGCAGCAGATAACTACGATTATGGGATTAGAGGCGAGTCAAGGGGTGGGGGGCTATAGGTTGGGGCAGGAACTTACAACCACCGATGGAATGAGTAATTATGTGGATTTTTGGTTTAGGGAGAATTTTAAGCAGGGGGAGGGTGGAGGGAGGGAGAGAGAGATTATAGGGGAAGGAATTTGGGGTATTTTAAGGAAGGAGGAGAGAGAGATGATAGAGGGTAGAATCAGCAAGGAGGAGGTGGGGGAGGCAGTAATGAGTTTGAGTAGGGGACAGGCACTGGCTATTGATGGAATTCCTAACGATTTTTATATTACACTTTGGGATTGTCTGAAGGAATGTCTGGTCTCGTTGCTTAATTGTATGAAGGACGGGGGAGTCTTGGGGAATTCGTGGGGCATTGGGGTAGTTGTTTTGGTTTACAAAGGAGAGGGGGGAAAACCCTGGGTGCCTATAGGGCGATCTCCCTCATGTGTGCTGATTATAAAATTTTCGTGAAGGTTTTAGGTAATCGCATGAAAAAGGTGCATGATCGTGTATTACATAGAGGACAGTGTGGGATCCCAGGTCGAAGTATGCGTGAGGGGCATGGGAGAATTATGGATTTTGTGGAGGGTAGACAAGGGGGGGGGGAATTTTGGGGATTGATTGGAAACAGGTTTATGACTGTGTGAACAGAGGTATGTTGTGGAGTATTTTACAAAAACAGGGTTTTGGGGATGAGAATGTGCAATGGGCAACTACTTTGTATACGCCTGCGAGGGTCAGAGTACAGGTTAATGGGAAGTTAGGTTTGCCGGTGCAGATGGGGAAGGGTTTGCGACAGGGTTGTCCCTTGTCTCAAATCCTTTTTGCATGCATGCAAGACCCATTTTATAGGCTTATAGAGAAAGGAGTGTGGGAAAGGGGAGAGGAGGGCCCTGGCAGATGTGGAATTGTGGGGTATGTGGATGACACCACAGTTTTGGTGGGAGGGGAAATGGGATTGGGGAATGTGGGACGTATAATCAAGATCTTTGGTGGGGTGACATGGATGAGGGTTAATGGAGCAAAGTCAAAGTTATTGGAAGTAGGTACGTGGGTGGGGGAGGGGTTTGGGGGAACTGTATGGGTGGAATGTAGTGGATAGAATCAAGATCTGCGTGGGTTGTGTACATGGCGGATGCTGGGGAGGCACAGAAAATAAACTCAAAGGATGTGAGTAGAGCGATCGGCAGGATGCAAGGGTGAAGGGCCAGGGAAATAACATTGCAGCAGAGTAAACACACTTGTGTATAGTAAAGTGTGGGGAGTAGCAGAAGTATATCCTCTGAGATCGTGTGATATTCAGGAACTGGAGAGGCGGGTTTTGAGATATGTGTGGGGTTATGGAAGGCAATGGCTATGGAAGGAGGTGGTGATGACGGGCGTGCGGCAGGGTGGGCTGGGTCTTATACCTTTGGACACACGAGTGAAGGCAGTGTATGTGAAGCAGCGGTACCTGAGGGCAGGAGGGGAGAGGGGTATAAGGGTGGGAGAAGTCATGGAGGATGAGAGGAAATGGTGGAAGGCCAAGGCGTTATTGGTGTGTGAAGATATGGTGCGTAATTTGTTGACAATACGGGATGCAAGAAAAGTAAAGGTCAGTAAGCTGGGGAGAACAGATAGGCAGGGTGGGGTGCTACAGGGTGTAGCTACATATCCGATGTACGATTGGAGGGGCATTTGGGAAGATTTTGGGAAGATTAGATTAAAGCCGAGGGTTCGTGAAGTGGTATACATGTATAGGTTTTTTATGGGAATTCTAGCTTCAAGGTCGGTGCTATATAGAATGGGGTATGTAGGTGATGGCATTTGTTTACATTGTGGGGAGGAAGAGACGGCGTTTCATGCTGTATATTTTTGCGAAAATTTGGGGATTGTAAGGAAATAGTTAGCGAGGGTCCTGGGTATAGTGGTGGGGGATGGAAGCATTTCGACTTTGAGAGCTTTGCTTTTTGATGTGGGCGGGGTTTCCAAGGATATTCGGAGGGCAGTGATGTATGTGGTGGCAGATTTTTTGTGTGTCTTGGGGTATGAGGGAGGTGGGGGGTGAGTGTCGGGTGTGGGCGCTTGCAGCGAGTGTGTATCAAACAGTTTGCAGGAATAGGCTATTATATGGGAGGTTGTGGGTAGTTTTCCTTTGGGTTATCGTAATCTGACAGTAGGTGAAATGTTAAGGTTGGGTGTAGGTTAGAGCTGGAATGGATTGTTTTCCCGTGGAGAGTGAATGTGGAAAGTGTGTGTGGTAGTGGTGTTTGTGTGTGTACTGTCTTCAAGTATGAGGGGAGGCACAGGGGGGGTGAACTGAAGACATACGGCTGATAGCCTGGGGTTTTGACTTAATAACTTTAGGTAAGGATGTGAGTATGAACAGGGAGAGTGAGGCTGGTATAGTGTCAGGGGATGGCAGGGGGGGGGGGCTTTCTAAGGTGTCTTGGACCTGGATGTTGGTTTTTTATGATGTGGACAAATCTGGTTAATATAACTGACTACAGGAATTTGTTATAAACAATTTGATTTTGGCAATACCGGTGTTAGAAAATAAACTTTTACATGTTTTATATCATGTATTTGCTGTTTAATTTGCTTTATTTTTTTTTTTTTTATGTTTTCATATGCCTATGTAATTTTTTTGCTTACTTTTGGAAAGCTTCATATATGTGTTAGGGTTAACATATTATATTGTGCACTCTTGTAGTCTGAAATCAGGTTTGGTTTTTCTCAGGTAGGGTGGGGAGGTTTGACTGGGGTAGGAGGGTGTTGAATTTTGAAGGAAGTGACAGTATCACACATATTATGCTCTTTTGAGCTGGTACCATATGATGTCAAGTCATGATAATGAATATCAGGTTTCACTATGGCTTTTAGTTGTACAAGAATATGTATCTAATTTTCTCCCCGAGTTGGTTTTTTGTTTGTGTTTTTCTTTAGACTTTTTTGCTACATGATAGTATAATTTTTCATGAGAATTTTTTTAAATATATATTTTTTGTCTGCATACACGCAGAGTTAAAATGTGCAGTGTGTTAAATTTTGTGTTTTGAATTACTTTGGAAAAGGTGTTTGGGGATGTTTAAGCTTGCTAAGTAGGTCAAGAGTCCAATAGTATGGGCTGATTGTTGCAGATATGTAGGTCTAAGATTTAGCTGCAAGTACTTCCTGTTATTGCTTTATTCAATGCCAGATTTAGGACTGTAGATGAATGGTTCACAGAACTGACATACGTATTAATAAATTAGACACATGTGCAACTCTTTTGTATCTTTATTAAGGAAACGTTTCGCCACACAGTGGCTTCATCAGTCCATACACAGGAGAAGCATGAAGAACAGGAGGAGAATGAGGTAATCAGTCCCTCAACCTTGAGTCGCTGTGGTCAGTCCATCAATCTTGAATAGATTGATGGACTGACCACAGCGACTCAAGGTTGAGGGACTGATTACCTCATTCTCCTCCTGTTCTTCATGCTTCTCCTGTGTATGGACTGATGAAGCCACTGTGTGGCAAAACGTTTCCTTAATAAAGATACCCAAGAGTTGCACATGTGTCTAATTTATTAATTAGATTGAGGATTGTTATACACTTTCTCATGTCCATGCACTGCACAATTTAATTTTAGCAATGATGTACTGTTGTGTTTCAAATAGGGAGATAAGGATTTTATGTCCTGTAACTAGACAGTTTTGATACCTTATGTTAGGATTTTGTTAGTTGTATGGGTTGTACTTGCATATATAATGTTATGTCTTTTACTTGCGGGTGTTTCCTGCCCAGTTTTTATGTGGGGCGTTTCATTGTGATATGTACCAATGTAATGTTTATTGTAGGCTTTGGTTTGCCTAATGTTTAAGTTAATGTTCTGTATAATTTTAATTTTTGTATGTTGTATAATATTTACTGTGCACTTTGTGCAAGGGGTCTAATTGTACAGAGTTGTGGGGGATTTGTGTGTGCACAGACATAAATTGTGAGTTTTTGTTTTTGCTAATGTTTTTGTTCGGTGCTGGAACTCTCTTGCTCTTTATCCTGTTAAGAGTTTCCTGCTATTTGCGGGAAGTACATATTATTGTGGTATGTCTTTGCAATTTTATTGTAGGGTTAGGTTTGTCTTTTGTTTAATTATTGTAATGTATAATTTTATCTTTCGTATGCTGTATCACATCTGTGTACTTGTGCAAGGGGGTCTTATTGTACTGTATAACAGGCATGAATTGTAGGTTTAGACTTTGTAAATATATTTTCTGAGCAGGTGTTATCCTGTTCTTTTCACTGTTCGGTGATGGTATATCCTTTAATACAATATGAATGTAACACTTAGGGTATGTTATGGGGTTGATGGTAGGTCATTGTATTTGCAAATGGTTAATTAGTGTGTTCTTTTATTTATTTATATCTTGTACTGTGTCCTTTTAAATAAAAATATAAAAAAATCTTCAGGCGAGGAGTTGCAGATTTTAGGTCCTTTTATGAGAAGTGTTTTTACACAGGTAGAGGACACACGGAATATCACTGAGGGGTTTTGTGTTCTATTGCAGCTATCAAAAAAATTTTTAGGACAGGAATAATATTAGAATTGACTGTCCTGTATATGTAGTATGCACAGAAGTACATACAAGTGAATTTTATGTAAGTTTAAGCTTTAGAAGAGCAGGGGAGTGTATTGCCTGGCATTAGATTGGGTGATAAATCATTCAACTGCTTTTGTTATTGTTGATTTCAGGTGTTATGTTGTAGTGTATACCGAGGCACAAATATCATAAGCGAGGCAAGGACAGATTAGAGCATAGTATAATGTAAGTAAAGCTGTTTGAGGTACATAGTAACATATCCTGGAGAAGATGACAGCTGATCTGGATACCTTATCTTTTATGTGCTGAATGTGGGTGTTAAATTTCAGGTTGATGTCTAGGTATATTCTATCAGTCTGCTGTGGAGGCTGCTGGTCTTTTTCATCAACTATTATATAAACTTGACGTGACTTAAACTTACTCCGCCAGCGGTAGATACAGATCTAGGGCGTCTTTGCTTACATTCCTGTGATTGGCCCTGACCTGCTGTCCCAAAATAATGTATTATTTCTTATATCTCCCAAAATAACAATATGTAATAGAAATAACAATTAGTGCCGGGATATAGACAAAATAATGTGATATTTCTCAAAACAACCATATCTCTATATTAACCAATAATCTTGTGCAGTGGTCTTGCAAACACACGTTGGAAGCACAAAGTTAAACATGTATTTAACATGTATATTTAACATAGGATAACCCAAGAGCCAAAGATGAGAATTGCATTTTAACCTGAGAAATGACCATAACGTAAACCAAGATTCTTCAGTAAAGGAATAAGACAAATCAATTTCTATCCTAATGCAGCAGCTTGTTAACTAACCTTCCAACGAGGGATGAAATACGCTTTAATATATAAAACTGACTCCAGCTCCCATTGATTGACTTGAATTCCGGACAAGGGTCGAGGCCTTTATCAAAAATTTAGGACACACCAGAAATAACCATTTCTAAACAATAATAATCATTCTCCTCATTGACTGAGGTTTATCCCTGAAATTTTGCGTTATTTACTTATATATTTACTTTATTTCGGTATTACATTTAATATATTGCTTACTATAGCCAGTAATAATTATTAAAATAGCTGACAATATTTGTCATAAATTTCGTAGGGTAGTCACTATACGGCAGCAGACGACAGATGCATACTCATTAAATTTGTTACTAAAATTATATTTTCTCTTAAATTCCATTCATTTATTGGTAATTCCTTTACTTTTACATGATTATTATAGGGGTTTAAATACAAACTTCTTTAATAATCGGGTTATTTTGAGGAGCCATCGGGATAAGTCATCGTTACATGCAACCTTTGTATCTCTAATGAATACATATAATATGTACTTATTGAAGTTTAAAACATATATTTCTTATATATGCTATAATTTCTTGTTCACAGAACATAATTTAGCTAAATAAAGATGTGAGTAATCCACGGGTGTGATGGCTGACACTGCCGGTCGTGTCAACAAGCTCATGTCAGCTGGTCAGTCCTGCCTGGATCATCTCACGTTATTATGACGGGAAATTTGCTCATATGGGTGCTTTTAGGTGTGTGTGCCGTATGTGGGGTGCTTGGTGAAGGAGAGGACGAGGTGAATGTGGGGGTAGAAAGGTACAAGATAGAAGGTCGAGTGGTGAGGCCAGATTCTTCCCTCGTCAGCCCAGCAGACTGGTTTGCCAACACTAAAGTTTTCACCAATGGTGGACATTTTGGCTTCCTAAGGTAAGTTGTAACTGTAATTTAATGATTTTGATGTATTTTATTCGGAAACTGGAATGTATTTTACTGTATGTAACTCTCAAGGAGTATTACGCATCTAGTAGACCCCATTGGAAATAATCATGTTCATTGCCTTATTGGTTTAGGTATCAGGCAGAGTCACAACTTTTTAAATCACTTATATCAAGAAGTTGTCCAGGAGAAAGGTTCGGTAGTTTTTTAAAATATAACCAAATGTAATCACGAGCTATCGAATATAATTTGGGTTTAGGTTACTGCTTGCCAGTAGGTTCACTAAATTTACATATGGGAGAACTTTTTGTCAGTAGCAAAATATTAGAGCTTGAAAACTTGGGTGAGATCATGAGATCACTAGACAAAAGAAAAAATTCCACATACTCTAAAATCACTTGGAAAGATTGATTGTAGATGAATGGTTCAGAGAACTGACACGTTGATAAAGATTGGAAAGATTGATCATGTTCTGTTTGAGATAGCATATACTGTTACATATGACTTAATAAAAGAAAAGGAAATACAAATACATGATGGAGATATCGTCATCAAAATTACATTTCTTCTGTGTATGAGATATACTATCTAGAGAGATGGCAATTCCCATGTGATAGTAACTTCAGCAATGCAGAAAGGAAGCCTTTGAGACTCCTGTAGCTGATAAACCCTTGGCTGGAATGCTTGACGATATCCTCATTGCCCTACTGAGGTCTCCTAGCTCAGGCTGACTGATTTCAGCACCTTGTATGAACCCCATCCTACATGATGGAATTTGACAGGGAAACAGTGCTAGCTTTTGCTCCAGTGTAATTATCATATAATATATAATAGGATAGCTAGCAGCACACACCTGATGTATCCAGTTTTATTATTAAAAAAGAATGAAGCCAAAGGGATGAGAAATTTACTAATAGTGGTAGAAGGCTAGAATAAATTGAAAGAGGAGGTAGCTACATCTATTGGAAATTTAAGAAAATTAGATGATGATCATATTAAAATAATGAAGATGGGACACCACGTGCATAACTACTCCTGTAGCTACAAATAGATAATTTCAAATAGTTACTAATTATGTGACTTCATTGGGTTATCATAAATGAAGCTTTAGTCATTTATTACCATTACATGGATGTATTAATCTTACTCTGAAGGAAACTATTGTAGAAAGTTTTTTCACAAATAAGGTTTATAGCAGCATATGTACAAGTTGTAGATAAATACCATATGTTTTACTAAAGGCTTTGTGGCAGCCAGCCAGAGAAAGGCCCTCCTTCCTCTTGTCCTTTTATGTTTTTTGTTTCTTTGAATTAAAACCATGCTGTATAAGCTATACATTGGTGATATGTCATAAGACTATAATATTTTCTAATACTTAATTGGTATTTCTATTTGTTGAATGTGTGTGTGTCTGAATTTTTTAAGCTTATCTGCAAATGTAAAATCAGATAGTTGGGGGTTTCCTACCAAATTGATGGTATTTGTGATAAAGGGTCTACTATATTCAGACTGGATTTTATTCAGTGCATGTGGATCTGGATGAACAGGAGTTTGTTATAAAGGATGTGGAAGGAAATTGTTATTCAGTTCTCTAATACAGTGTGGTATTGAGAACAGATACGGAAGATTTTACGTTGTTGATCTTTTATCTTTTCTGATTTTGATTTCACATTTGCATTACAGAGAAGATGGATCTTTTGTGATTAACAATGTTCCATCAGGCTCCTATGTAGTTCAAGTCATGAACCCTACCTATATTTATGAGCCTCTAAGAGTTGACATAAATTCAAAGGGAAAAATAAGAGCTCGTGCTGTCAACCACATTCAGCCATCAAATGTTATACAGGTGAGATCATTAAAACTGTGTTTTAATTTCACATTCATAAATTAGTTAGTTTTTAGTAAAACTGTACAGACAACACTTCTTATAAACGGAAGTAGCAGTGAAGCTGTCTCAGGCTGAAATTTGAAAATCATTTGTGTTACTAAGTATGCTGTATTTGTCACGCAATAAGATTGTTTCAGCATTCCCTTAATATTAGCTGAATAGGTTTTACTGGAGTTTACCAGTTCAAATAATCATAGTTTGCTTTATAAATTTCATATGTACTTCTTGACAGATGCCTCACCCGCTGCGTATGAAGTCTGTTGGACCATATCGGTATTTTCTGCAAAGAGAGCAATGGCGCTTGACTGATACTCTCATGAACCCTATGGTACTGATGACTGTTCTACCATTGGCACTGATGATGATTCTGCCAAGGCTCAACGACCCAGAAACACGCAAAGAAATGGAACAAATTCAAATGCCAAAGATGGATACTCCCGAACTCTCAGAAATAATGACTTCATTCTTTGGTGGTGGAAGCACCAGTACCCAGTGCCAGGGTAACCAACCTAAAACAAGATCGCGTCCAAATAAACGTAAGGATAAATCATAGTAAGAATAGAAAAAAAAAATTATTTGCAAAGCTTATTGAGCTAATTACAAAAACTTAATTATGTGAATAATTCAGTAGAAACTAGAAGTTTTAGACTATTTAACCTCGTGTATTGCACCATGAAATTTTAATACTTATTACAAAATATAAAGTTTGAAATGTATAATAGTTATTACTGAGTTAGTCTACAAAGTCCTGGAAATAATGTAAATAACTCACAGAAGGGGCAGGATTTGAACCTATGGCAAGCCAGTCCTAATACATACTAGCAGGCCAGTGTTGTTATGATTTTGCGAGTCATTAATGTAATTATCTTACTTTACTGTGCTTGATATTTATTTGCTATTTTGGGTACTGTACTATTTTGTTTCACATTAAAATATATAGAAATAAGTGTTTTATATGTGAGATACAGGTTGAAAATAAGATATAAATGTTAGACATGAAGTTTCATTAAACCTTTAGGCATTTTACTTTATGCTAGATCATTTGATATCCGAATATTTGTACAGTTGAATACTGTAAGTTACTTTTCTTAAGGGGAAAATGTATGGTGTTCTGAAAATTATTTACAGCCCTGAATGTATGTAAATCCCATGGAATTAAGTTTTTATCATGTTATGTTATATTTAAGGTATATTATGACTTTTGTAATTTGACATGGCCAAGTTTTTAAGAAAATATTCTAAAGAAAATAACAAAACATATTGAAAGATAAGTACTGTATAGTAGTTTGATTATTTGTGTATGAAATTTTAATGTGTACAATATAACTCTTGATGTTGCCTTGTTGTTTGTTAGACTTTGCATATTCCTGACTGGAATTTTTTGTGTAGAATATTCCAATATATTACGGTATTGTCTAGAACATAGTAATAATTCTTTGAGAACATACAATCTTGCGAGACTATACAAACATAATACTGAACATAAAAAATTCAACAACTGTTTTTCACATTTATGTTAGATGTGTTATAAAACTTGTAAAATTCTTCATTAAAAATGTAACTGCCTTGTTATTCTTTATTGCTGCCACTTGAAATTTATGCATAAGTATCTTATGAATAATACAATAATTAATACAATACTGTACTTGTGCATCATTTAACTATAGTGTTTATTTTTAAGCACTGTCTTCCACAATTGGAGATGTAAGGCCTGACAATGCAGTAATTGTATTTCCTCTGATTTAGCATATTTGCACTGTATAAGAAAAACTTTCTCCATCCTTGTTTCCTCCTTTAAGAATGAGATAATTTATGTATTTTTCCTATTAATAATGTCATATGATCAACATTGTAGCACCTAGAGAATGATAGGTATTCAGATTAAATCCAAGGAAGGTAAGATAAGTTCAGATCCTTGGATCAAGAGCCTCTCCTTAGCATCAAGGCACCTTCCTTGAGGGGACACAGCTTAAGATATTTAATCCAGGGCTGTTGAATGGGTTGACTCGTAAGCACCTCATTTTCGCTCTTAAACTTGGTCTGACTCTTCTCCATTAAAAAAGCCAGTTATAGAAATGAGAATGTAAATGCCCTGCATGAGTGAAATGTAGAGTGGAGGTGGTATGACCAACTTGGGCAAAATTTGAAAGTAGTAAAGTTAAGAGAGGGTGCAAAGCATAGATTAATGGGAAGACATCCAGAATCAATGAGAGGACAGAAAAGGCTAGGAATTTATGTTTAGACAGGTCTTAATGATGAAAAAGAGTTTCACAACAAAAATTTAAGCCAAATCCATTTTTCCCAGAGATTTCCATTAATATAATCTCATTTTTTCCTGAAAAAAAAATTGAAGTACAGCATGCTTTTCCTGTTTAACTGTATGACCCTTGTGGGTTTAGTGCTTAGGTTTGATTGTAATAATTTTCTTGTTTAAATGCCATTTTTATGGAAGCTCTGCATTTCACCAAGTGCCTCGTGCCCCTGTGAAACTTGGTACTGTAGGTAGTCTTGATGGTCTTAACATCCTTAGGTTGATTAACTCGTTTACCAGAGATCACCGAGTGATGTTTCTTTCTTTTGATGTACTGACAGCCTTCCTCTTGATGCAGAGCATGGCTTTTTATCTATGATTTATAATACTTCACTGATTTTGAATATCATATTCTGCCTTTATGCTCACCCTCAGTACTTCAACTTTTTCACAAATGTATTGTCTTGAAAAAATATATAATTATTATTACTGTCCTTTTTTCATGGTCCCACATTTAATGTAGATTTTTTCTTCTGATTTCTTAACCGACTGATTTGCTACACTGACTGTGACCAACATCCTTGTAGCATTGATGATCTTCAACAGTAGTGTAGCACTGAATAAACCCTATCAGTTTAGAGCTTTCTGATATATTTTTTTACCACCTTAGTTATAACTTAATACAGCAATTGTCAATATTTCCCTGGTTTGTACATTACTATTGTTTTATTTCCACCTCTCAAAGAAGGTGCTTTGATGCTGGTGAATGGATCTTGATCCAAGGAACTTTATCTATCTTCCCCTTTGATCAAACCTGAATTCCTCTCATTCACCAAGCAATGTATGACCCTTAAAGGTTTAGCATTTTCCCCGATTAAAATAAATAAATCCATTTCTGCATTGTGATGATGACCATATTAAAATTGAAATTGTTTATTTACAGAAAAATATAATTGTTACAAAAAATAGGTGATGTTTTATAAACTATGGAAAGCCCCTAATTATGATGAGCATTTCAGGCATAGAGTGCTATATCTGTAATGCATTATATTAACCCTTTGAGGGTCGACAGGCCCTCTCCGAGACTCGTTCTCAGGGTCTGCCAAATTTAAAAAAAAAAAAAAATAATTTTTTCTTGTGAAAAGATATAGAATTTTTTCCCGATCATAATGACACCAAAAGTTTGAAATTTTATGGAAAACTTACGGAATTATGCTCTCGCGAAGTTAGCGGTCTCAGCGATGTTTATGCATCGGCGATTTTGCCCACTTTGAGCCCCATTTTCAGCCAATTCCACTGTATTAGTCGACAAAAAACATGAATATTTCACTTGAACTCCATTTTTTCTATCGAATGGGTGCAAGAAACCACCCATTTAGCAATTTCAACTATCCAGTACAGTGGTCAGAATTTAGCAATTTTGCCAATTTCACACAAATTTCAAAAGATGCCAATTTCCGAATTGGGTTCAGAATAAACAAGAAAGACATTCCTGGCACTAAAATGACATTTCCTCTGGTCATTAGTCACTTCTCAAGGCCTCTCTTATATTCTTTTGCTTTCCACTTTGAATTTTATTCTCACAAAAATAGAAGATTTACTGTTATGCAGACTACTGCATTAGTGTAAAAAATGGTATAAATAATATTGGCACACTTGTGAAAGAATATTAGACTCACCAGTTGACGTGTATTGGACGCTTGGCATGATTTGTTTACTTTTGAAATTTGGTAAAAATCGAACATTTCTGCTACTTTGGGCTCAATTTCAAGGTACTTTTCATTGTGAAACCAGTCAAAATCATCTCAATTTCTGTAATATGTCTTCCATTCTATAAAATGAGACCACGAAAACTAGAATACAACAATAAATACCATACGAAAATACACTGCAAAGTCGCTGTTTTATTCCAAAAAAAACGGTCGAAGTTTTTTTTTCTCATTATGCACTGTGTGCTGCAGGATTTTTTTTAGACTGTGCACACTGACCACATAGACCCATTCTTTCATATGAAGGCCTACCAGCTTTCTCCCACTAGATTTGAGGGCGCTAGAATTTAGGCGTACTAGTATGTCAAAAACCCTGGGTCGTAAGCCGTACAAGTACGGCCGAAACCCTCAAAGGGTTAATGAGTAGATAAAATTACAGAAATGGAATGACAATTTTTTATATATAAATTCTTTAGGAGGGTAGAGTTATAATGGCAGCAGAAAGTGTTTTTTGTGTATGGGTATATTCACCTATTTGTGGTTGCAGGGGTAAGTTCTCAGTCAATATCATGCACTTGGTTATATCTACTCCCTCTTCATGATGCTCATCCAGCAGGAATGGGGGAGGTTAGTGTGGGGCTCCCTTCTAGGGGGAGAGCCAGGGATAGGGTTATGGACAGAGAAGGGGATGGGGGAGGGTACAGGGAGAAAGATGAAGGGTGGGAAATTGATGTTAATGATGGTGATAGACAAGTGGGGACTCGCCTAGAGTTGATCCAGCTGGAAAAGGGTCAAGGTTGTATCTTGAGTTCCCATATTGGATGTTTCCACCTCTACCGCTCTTCTCCACTCTTTGTGGATTTCCACATAAATTCTTAAGTGTTCCATCTCCATCATCCTGTCCTGATCTAGGTAGACAGTTCTAGCATTGTAAGGTCTTATGCATGCTTGCTTTATGTTGTAAGATCCTGTCCGGAGGTATATGGGAGCAAAAGTTTAATTTGATCAAGCATCAGCCTTACCACCTCCTTCCCTCCCGTGTACTCCATGAGTGATATAATCTCCCACTCCACCTTCAGGCTCCTGGAGTCCATTGATAATCAGTGACCTCCATCTTCCTCCCATTGTGCCTCCTAGATTTCTTTGTTTTTACCATTGTCCTTGCTGCCTCATATCACCTTAGCCTTCCTGTCTTCAAAGAGCATTACTGTCAGTGACTTTCCTTCATTATTCTCTGAATCCTTGAGTTCCCTCTCTTTCCTTCACTGTTTCTGCCTGTACTAACCTCCCTCACATTTCCTTTATTGTCCCCTTCAGCTTTCTTCATTCATCCTCCAGTTTTAAGAATGTCTGTTAAATTAGCTCTATTTACCTGTTGTGTAACCTCTTCCCTGGCTTTATTACATAATGCCACCAAATGTTTTGTTAGTGGGATGGATTGTAAAGGACCTGCCGAGTATGGGCCAACAGGCCTGCTGCAGTGTTCCTCCTTTCTTATGTTCTTATGTTCTTATTTCCTCCTTGAAGGAACTAAACTGCTTTCGAAAGCCTCTCTCTGTTCCTCCTATAGTCTTCTTTAGCATTACCATTTCCTCTTCCAGGTTTAGAGCTCTTTGCCACAGTTGCTCTGTTTATCTGTGATTTTATCCTTTGTTGCACTGCAAGTTGCTACAGTTTCTCTCTGAAGGGAATTTAACTTTCCTCTAAACTCCTCTCTCAGTTACGCTGTATGTATGACCCTTGTCGGTTTAGCGCTTTCTTTGATTATAATAAATCCTCTCTCGGTTGGGTCTTCAAGTCATCCATTATGGTTCCTTTGTAGTGCCAGCTGCCTCCTTCATTTCCCTCCTTTCCCTGTTTTTGAGAGTCTTTGACTTGCCATTTTTTATCTTACACAAAACAGCATGTCTGGTGTGGGATGAGTGGGCAGGTAAGTGCACTCGCCAATGAATGAATGAATGTTTGTACGTGCACACGCTCTCCTATTTGTGGTTCCACAGGTTGAGTCACAGCTGTATGTACATGTACTTGCCTATTTGTGGTTGCAGGGGTTGATTCACAGCTCCTGGCCCCATTTCTTCTCTAGTCACTGTGTGTACTCTATTTGTGGTTGCAGGGGTCGAATCGGTTCCTGCGAGTGTACTTGTACTTGCCTGTTTGTGGTTCCAGGGGTCGATTCACAGCTCCTCTGTACTCACCTATTTACTCACCTATTTGTGGTTGCAGGGATCGAGTCACAGCTCCTGGCCCCGCCTCTTCGCTGATTGCTACTAGGTCCTCTCTCTCCCTGCCCCATGAGCTCTATCATACCTCGCCTTAAAACTATGTATGGTTCCCGCCTCCACTACGTCACTTTCTAGGCTATTCCACGGCCTGACTACTCTATGACTGAAGAAATACTTCCTAACATCCCTTTGATTCATCTGAGTCTTCAACTTCCAATTGTGACCTCTTGTGTCTGTGTCCCTTCTCTGGAACATCCCGTCTTTGTCCACCTTGTCTATTCCGCTCAGTATTTTATATGTCGTTATCATGTCTTCCCTGACCCTCCTGTCCTCCAGTGTTGTCAGGCCGATTTCCCTCAACCTTTCTTCGTAGGACAATCCCCGTAGCTCTGGGACTAGTCTTGTTGCAAACCTTTGCACTTTCTCTAATTTCTTGACGTGCTTGCCTAGGTGTGGATTCCAAACTGGTGCTGCATACTCCAGTATGGGCCTGACATAAATGGTATACAGAGTCTTAAACGAATCCTTACTGAGGTATCGGAACGCTATCCGTAGGTTTGCCAGGCGCCCGTATGCTGCAGCAGTTATCTGATTGATGTGTGCCTCAGGAGATATGCTCGGTGTTATACTCACCCCCAGGTCTTTTTCCTTGAGTGAGGTTTGCAGTCTTTGGCCATCTAAACTATATTGTGTCTGCGGTCTTCTTTGCCCTTCCCCAATCTTCATGACTTTGCATTTGGCAGGGTTAAATTCAAGGAGCCAGTTGCTGGACCAGGCTTGTAGCCTGTCCAGGTCTCTTTGTAGTCCTGCCTGATCCTCATCCGATTTGATTCTTCTCATTAACTTCGCATCATCTGCAAACAAGGACACTTCTGAGTCTATCCCTTCAGTTATGTCGTTCACATATACCAAGAACAGCACAGGTCCTAGGACTGACCCCTGTGGAACCCCGCTTGTCACAGGCGCCCACTCTGACACCTTGTCGCGTACCATGACTCGTTGTTGCCTCCCTGACAGGTATTCTCTGATCCATTGCAGTGCCTTTCCTGTTATGTGTGCCTGATCCTCTAGCTTTTGCAGTAACCTCTTGTGAGGAACTGTGTCGAAGGCCTTCTTGCAGTCCAAAAATATGCAGTCGATCCACCCCTCTCTCTCTTGTCTTACTTCTGTCACCTTGTCATAAAACTCTAGTAGGTTTGTGACACAGGATTTTCCTTCCCTGAAACCGTGCTGGTTGTCAATTATACACTTGTTTCTTTCCAGGTGCCCCACCACTCTCCTCCTGATGATCTTCTCCATGACCTTGCATACTATACACGTTAGTGATACAGGTCTGTAGTTTAGTGCCTCATGTCTGTCTCCCTTTTTAAAAATTGGGACTACATTTGCCATTTTCCATACCTCAGGGAGTTGCCCAGTTTCAAGTGATGTGTTGAAGATCTTTGTTAATGGCTCACACAATATCTCTGCTCCCTCTTTAAGGACCCATGGAGAGATGTTGTCTGGTCCCACCGCCTTTGAGGTGTCAAGTTCGCATAGCAGCTTCTTCACCTCCTCCTTGGTTATATGTACCTCATCCAGCACTTGCGGGTGTGCCCCCCTGTTCTGATTTCCTGGAGTCCTACTGGGTTCCACTGTAAATACCTCTTTAAATCTTGTGTTGAGCTCCTGACATACCTCTTGGTCGTTTCTTGTGAATTCCCCATCACCCTTCCTCAGTCTGATTACCTGGTCCTTGACTGTTTTCCTCCTGATGTGGCTGTACAACAGCTTCGGGTCAGTCTTTACTTTTGATGCTATGTCATTTTCATATTGTCTCTGAGCCTCCCTTCTTATCTGTGCATATTCGTTTCTGGCTCTTCGGCTGATTTCTTTATTTTCCTGAGTTCTCTGTCTTCTGTACCTTTTCCATTCTCTAGTACACCTAGTTTTTGCCTCCCTACACCTTTGGGTGAACCAAGGACTCGTTCTGTTCTTCCCATTATTTCTGTTTCCCTTGGGAACAAACCTCTCCTCTGCCTCCTTGCATTTTGTTGCTACATAGTCCATCATTTCTTGTACTGGTTTTCCTGTCAGTTCCCTCTCCCACTGAATGTCTTGAAGGAAGTTCCTCATGCCTGAGTAATTCCCCCTTTTGTAGTTTGGTTTTTCCCAGCCTATTCCTGCTACTCTCTCCACTTGGAGCTCAACTATGTAGTCGAAGCACAGAACCACATGATCACTAGCTCCCAGGGGCCTTTCATACATGATACCCTCGATGTCCGAACTACTCATGGTGAATACAAGGTCCAGTCTTGCTGGTTCATCCTCTCCTCTCTCTCTGGTAGTGTCTTTAACATGTTGATGCATGAGGTTTTCCAGTACCACATCCATCATCTTGGCTCTCCATGTTTCGGGACCCCCATGGGGCTCCAGGTTTTCCCAGTCAATCTCCTTGTGATTGAAATCACCCATAACTAGTAACTTTGCTCCTCCCATGTGTGCTCTCCTGGCCACCTCGGCTAGTGTGTCGATCATTGCTCTGTTGCTCTCATCATATTCTTCTCTTGGCCTCCTGCAGTTTTGTGGTGGGTTGTACATTACTGCAATTATCACCTTATGTCCCTCAGACTGGATTGTTCCTACTAAGTAGTCCCTTTCGCCCATGCCATCCATTTCTTCCATTTTCTCAAAATCCCACTGGTTTTTAATGAGCAGTGCAACTCCTCCTCCCCCTCTCCTCCCTCTGTCTTTCCTGAGGATTTGGTATCCGGATGGAAAGATTGAATCTGTTATTATTCTGGTGAGTTTTGTTTCTGTGAGTGCTATTATGTCTGGGGATGTCTCTTTGATTCTTTCGTGCCACTCCTCATATTTGTTTGTTATTCCATCTGCATTTGTATACCACACCTTCAACTTCTTTTCTAAGACTGTGGTCTGGGAGGTATATTGGGGTTGGGGAAGTGGGAGACCTGGTAAGGAACTATGGGTTGTTGCTGTAGGGGTGGAGTTTGTAATGTAGTGGGTGGGGGCATTGGATGTGGCATGGGTGTTTTGATTTAGAGTGTTTGGTTGCACTGGGGTTGACCTGGTTGGGAGGCTTCTATAGGAAGTTGTGAGGGAGGCTGTATTTGATCTTCTTCCTGGGTCTGGGATCTCCTGTCTGTCTTCTCCATCCCCTCTCTTTCCTCCTTTCGCCTTTGTAACATCTCTCTCAGTTTCTGCCTTTCTTCTTGTGATCTGTCGCGGTCGAGATACACCTTCCTGTATGCCGGCATGTCCCTTAATCGTGCTTTCTCCTGCAAGATCCTGGTCCGAGTCGCTTCTGCCTTGAAGGTCACTTTCACTGGCTGGGTTCTTTTTTTTACAAACCCCCCTATTCTCCGAAAATTTTCCAGCTGGGTCATGTCGTCTTCTCCTATTGCTTTCATGATGCTTTCAATTGCTTTTTTTCCCCTTGTTTTCTTGCTTCATATGTTTCCCCTTCAGCTTCCTGGAGCCCATACACGAAGACTGACCTCACCCTTTCATTCTCCCACTGCTTATCCCTGTGTATCCCCTCATTTAATTTGGTTTCCTGCACTGCAGCTTTCCTTTCTTCAGTTTCACTGGCTAATGTACTTGGGCTCAGTGGCCTGTCATTTTCCCTTCTCGGCTTTCCTTGGGCTCTGTTGTTGTCTGTTAGGGCCTCCACATAAAGCTTAGCTCTTTCATTTACTACAGTCTCCTCTGTTTACATTAATGTTTTTCACTGATTTCATCATTGCTTAGTTAATCTTAAGTTAATTTTAAGCCAGCCCGTAATGCTATGCATAGTATAAGTGGCTTTGGCATGCTGCTCTTATCTGTATTTTTTTGTACCTCTGTATGTGTGCTCAAATTATAAATAAATAAATAAAAAAATAAATAGAGCCTTCCCATGCAGTTGTGCCCCTTCTTTCCCTACAGTCCCCTTATTTGTGGCTAAGGTAGCAGTCTCTGTTGTCAATCCCAAAATGTTCTTTAGTTCTTTAGGCTGTTTCAGATTTTTCAGTTCCTCTTCTAAACTCTGTATCCTAGCCTCTGCTGCTTTGACATGCACCTCCCACTTCCTGCTTTCCATATCTATCCTCTCTTCCATTCTCATGCTAAGTTCTTCTAGTTTCTTTTCCCATTCATGATCCCTTTTTATGAGCTCTGCTGCCCAATCTTCCTTTGCAGCTTCCTCCTCCTGTCCCTTGGTTTTTCTTGTTGCTCTCTGACAACCCATTTTTGTTTTATCCTGATTGCCTCAGAGTGGGAAACCTATATAGTTCTGTATGTTAGGTTAGTAGTGTGTATGTCAGAGTGTGGGGGGGAGGTAGTGGAGGAACTGTGGCTATGTGGGAGAGGAGTGGGGAGGGGTCGGGAGGGTCTGGGTGAACGGGGGAGGGGAGGGTGAACGAGGGAGGGGAGGGATCAGGGGAAGAAGTGAGTTGTCGGTGGTGAGGGGGGGGGGAGTGTATGTGTGAGTCTGGATATGTGTGTGTGTGTGTGTCTGGATATGTGTGTGTGTGTGTGTGAGTCTGGATATGTGTGTGTGTGTAATCTTGTGTGGAATTATGTGTGGGTTTATTATGTACTGAAAGGTAGGTGGCTTGTGTGTGTGTGTGTGTGGTCATGTGTGTGTGTGTGTGTGTGTGTGAATTTGTTTTGTCTGGCTGCAGCCCACCCTCTTAATCACAGAATATGGCACTGCTGTAAAAATTGTCATATGGGTGGCCGTTGATAGAGCCTCGAACAATTTAAATATGACGTGATTATATGAGCCGTGTGCCGTGGGCACTCAGTTTCTGTTAGTACAGCAGACTATTTAATCATTAATTATCGTACGTTTATAGTTTTCCATTGTGACTTAACCTAAGCAAGTTAAGGGTTCCTTTCAGCATTATATTTTTGTGCCACATTGCTCAGAATTGTTTTATAGGTGCCCTTGCTGTATGACCCTTGTGGGTTTAGTGCTTGTTCTGGGGAATACCCCTGTTCTTTCCCGCAACTTCAATCTGGCACTGGCTCTTGATTCAAGGAATCAGAGCCATTCTCTTGTGGATCGAAGCTGATTTCATTCTCTCCCTAAGGTGCTGTGTTGCCATTACGCAGGTTCAGATTCAGATTCAGATTCATTTATTTCTTTGCAAGTAGTACATTGAAATTATATTTTTACAGTGATGGGTTGCAGTGCAAAGAGAGCCTCTATTATGCCTTGGCATTATGGGCTGACTTAATTAATTCAATGGCTTACTGACTACTTATCACTAAAGAAATTATCATAGTTGTACAGTAGTAGTGAAATAGATACATCATAAATTCCCTACGAAAGCAAAAGACTTGGCAGGCGGTACAACCACCCCTTCCCCTAAATGAAAAGCAGGGGCACCTTGAGTAGACTAAGAGACTGCAGTAAGTGTCAGGGGTTCAAGACTGTTCAATTGCCTCCCAGCATACGTAAGGGGAATTATCAATAGATCCCTGGCTGCCTTTAAGAGGGAGCTGGACAGGCACCTATAGTCAGTACCTGACCAGCCAGGCTGTAGTTCGTTACGTCGATTTACGTGCGGCCAGCAGTAAAAGCCTGGTTGATCAGGCCCTGATCCACCACGAAGCCTGCTCATGTACCGGGCCGCAGGGGCGTTGACCCCTGGGACACCCTCCAGGTATACTCCCCCTTCAGATAATAGTGCATAGAGCAAAATAAACTGAAGGCTCACTGAATACAACAATTATTTAATAATTTTATGCATATTTTTATTGAAAAATTAACACAATCGCCTTGCGTGTTTTTTTTTCTATTATGTATAATGTTTTGATGACGTGTTGATGTAAACATGTGAGTGACAGCAGAGCAGTGACAACAGCAGCGGCAGTGACAACAGCAGCGGCAGTGACAACAGCAGCAGTAGCAGTGAGTGAGGCAACATGGCTGGCAGAGCGCTGAAGAGACTCATGACGGAATATAAGCGTAACTATACCACACTTTCCTCTCTCCAGGGAGGTGCCTTCAGTGTCCATTATGGGCTCTTGATCATCAGGTTGGATCAAACCTGATTGCCTCTTGTTATTTGGGCTTTTTAATTTGTGTTTAGATGCCAATACTGTGTGTGCTCAACTCATTACAGAGAACTCCAAAACTCTGTATTTTTTTTTTGTTTTGTTTTGGTAATAATTAGTTTTACACCTAATTAAATTGCCCTAATTCCCTGTTCACCTAGCAGTAAGTGGGTACCTGGTGTTAGTCGACTGGTGTGGGTCGCATCCGGGGGGACAAAATTGAAGGACCCCAATGGAAATAGGACACAGAGTATAGGCTAGGTGGCCAAAGACTGCAAACCTCGCTCAAGGAGAAAGATCTTGGGGTGACCATAACACCGAGCATGTCACCGGAGGCACACATCAACCAGATAACTGCTGCAGCATATGGGCGCCTGGCAAACCTGAGAATAGCGTTCCGATACCTTAGTAAGGAATCGTTCAAGACACTGTACACTGTGTACATCAGACCCATACTGGAGTATGCAGCACCGGTTTGGAACCCACACCTGGTCAAGCACGTCAAGAAATTAGAGAAAGTGCAAAGGTTTGCAACAAGGCTAGTTCCGGAGCTCGGGTATGTCCTACGAAGAAAGGTTAAGGGAAAGCGGACTTATGACATTGGAGGACAGGAGGGTCAGGGGAGACATGATAGCAACATACAAAATAATGCGTGGAATAGATAAGGTGGACAGAGACAGGTTGTTCCAGAGAGGGGACAGAAACAAGGGGTCACAATTGGAAGCTGAAGACTCAGACGAGTCAGAGGGATGTTAGGAAGTATTTCTTCAGTCATAGAGTTGCCAGGAACTGGAATAGCCTAGCAATTGATGTAGTGGAGGCAGGAACCATACATAGCTTTAAGACGAGGTATGACAAAGCTCAGGAAGCAGAGAGAGAGGACCTAGTAGCGATCAGTGAAGAGGTGGGGCCAAGAGCTGAGTCTCGACCCCTGCAACCACAATTAGGTGAGTACAGTCCCTGATGACGCATTGACTTTCTCAGGTTATCCTGGGTAGATAACTTAAAAATCTGCATAAATCTTATCATTTATATATTTTGTAAATAGCAACCATGTTATCTGTTGCATGGGGAAAAAATGGTTACTTGTGGAAGGTGTTTAAGTGATATTATGACAAAATAAAATGTCATTTATGTAAAAAAAATTCTGTGGGTTTTGCAGTGGAGTTGGCTATATTTTAAATAGGAACAAATATTTTTGATAAGTTAAATAGCATGACTTAACCCAGCTCAGTCAAACCTAACCTAGACAAACTGTAAAATTGTTAAAAAAAAAAAACATACCACGGACGGGGATAGAACCCGCAATCAGAGAATCTCTGATTGCAGGTTCTATCCCCCTCCGTAATATGGTTTGTTTACAATCATGTCATTACAATTTCGTGAGTCATGTAAAATTGTTAATTAGGTTAGGTTTGGTAATTAGATTAGTTTATATTAAAAATAAAGGTCTTTTCCCATAGGCACTAAATATATGTATTGTATCTCTATTTTCTCAAATGACAGTTTTTGTCATCTCCCTTTCAGATCCTGTTTCTCTCAATAACTGTTAATTATGAGCTCATAAAGTTATCCACTTAAATAACTAATAGGCTCACTCTTAGTATAGACAAGACTGTTTCTCTATGTTGTTTGGAAACAGTTACAAATGAGCATCTCAGTATAATGATAAATGATTTACACATTGCAAAACATAATGAGGAGAAAATTCCTAGGTCTGTTCCTTGACAGCAGTTAATAATACTAGTATAGACAAGACTGTTTCTCTATGTTGTTTGGAAACAGTTACAAATGAGCATCTCAGTATAATGATAAATGATTTACACATTGCAAAACATAATGAGGAGAAAATTCCTAGGTCTGTTCCTTGACAGCAGTTAATAATACTAGTATAGACAAGACTGTTTCTCTATGTTGTTTGGAAACAGTTACAAATGAGCATCTCAGTATAATGATAAATGATTTACACATTGCAAAACATAATGAGGAGAAAATTCCTAGGTCTGTTCCTTGACAGCAGTTAATAATACAAATTTCACATCCAGCACATAACCATTAGGGTCTCCAAAACTGTGGGCATCATCTCCGTAAGATATGTTACTGTTTCTCTAACAGCATTACTTACTCCCAATTATATTCTCTAATCTATCCTTATCTCACCTTTAGTATTTGTGCTTGGGATCTACTATAATAAATCACCTAAAGTCAGTAATTACCCAACAAAAAAAACCTGCTGTACAAATGATCACTCAAGCAAGTGCTAGACAACCCCTTCCCCCCATTCTTCAGGTGCTTAAACTATTCATCATAAAAAATATACACAATTAATACAAACATAAACCCTGCTCAGAAACTTTCTGGATAGCTGTAGTAGAACTCAAAGGCTTAATACAAGATTCAGATGCGTCTTTGATAACCCCTTGTGTTTGACAGACCCTGAGCAGAAATTCAATATTTCAAATATAATAACCCCTCAAGGAAGGTTCCTTGATGTTGGTGAGGGGCTCTTGATTTAGGGAATTGGATCTGTGCTCCAGTTCCCCGAATTAAGCCTGAATGCCTTCCACATCCCCCCCCACAGGCGCTGTATAATCCTCCAGGTTTAGCGCTTCCCCCTTGATTATAATAATAATCAAATATAATAATGGTATACAATACCAACATGTTGATAAGCAAGACATGTGTCCAACAGCTAGATATCTTTATTCCAAAATGTTTTGCCTACACAGTAGGCTTCATCTGTCAAGTACTGAGGTGGTGAACATGGAGACAGCAGGAGCAGTGAAGTAAGGATGATGTTATCAGTCCATCAACCTTGAAGAGGTTAAGAACCACTGTCTTAGACTAAGTTGTTGTAAAATGTCACTTTCATGTACAGGATCTATAATTACTGTACTATACAGTGGTACCTCGGTATACATCCACTTTGGAATAAGTCCAACTTGGTATACATCCTGTTTGGACGCGAAAGTTTTTGCTTGGTATACGACCTTTGTTTGGAATACAGCTCGTGTTCTAGAACTTGTGTGGGTCAAAATGAGTCATGACACCGCGCGCTACCGTTGTTTACCTCTCCAGACAAAGCCATAACTGCTTTGAGGGTTTTGAGGCTGTGTTTATAGTGGAGGATATTATCTCTCTGGGCAGGTCCATGTGTCTGGATGTGAGTGATGGTGATGTGGAGGAGTTAGTGGAGGGGCACAGGGAAGAGCTGACCACTGAGGAGCTGCAGGAACTTAAGGAGGAGGAGCACAAGACTAAGATGGATGCACTCTCTTCAGGCTTGGAAGAGGATATAGAGGAAGCCCCTACTTCATTAACAAGGAAATCTTTGCCAAATGGATGGACATCAAAACCTTTGCAGAGAAGTACCACCCCAACAAAGCCCAAACAAGCCATAATAGTATTATCTGGAATGACCAGACAGTGTCACATTTCCGAAACATCCCGAGGAGAAGGCAGAAGCAAAGTTCTTTGGACAGATTTTTAGTAAAAGTCAAACCTGGTGAGCTTCAACCAGGTCCAAATAGGATAAAGAGACAGAAAAAAGAAGGGGTCTCTCCTTCCAAACAATAACATTTCCTCCTCCTCCTCCTCCTCCCTTCTCAGCACTATCCTAGTAAGCACTTGACTCTTTTCAGCAAAGTAAAGTGAGGTTAAATTTGCAGTTATTTCATCTAATTCTTTTGTATTTATGTATGTATTTTAGTATTAAGCAGTGTTTAAATCACATATTTTAGTATTAAGCAGTGTTTAAATTATTTTATACAACCCCATCAGTGTATAATATGCCAATAACACTAGGATGTTTTTTTCATGGGAACGGATTAATAGTTTTCCTCACATTTCTTATGGAAAAAATCATTTGGTATACATGTACTTCCTGTTTGGTATAAGTCCAAGGTCCTGGAACGGATTAAGGATGTGTACTGAAGTACCACTGTATATAGTTTGTGATTATTTAAGATGGAACAAATTCTGTCATTCATATTAGTTTTTTATTGACATGTTATTCCTAGTCATTTTCTCCTTTTAATCAGTCTGCTTAATTGCCATATCCTCAGTCTTTTCCTGCTGCCCATTCTTTTACAACCATGAGCTCCTTTCATATTGTGAAATTCATTGTACTATAGGGTCATATTTTTTGTTAATGAAAATAGCATTATATCTTGAATCTTGGTTATTTCAGAATTGACATTAAACCCTCCTGAAGGAATTATTGCTGGCCCAACCAATGAAGAAAACTTTTTTGAATGGGAGGCACTAATCATGTGAGTTGTATAAAATTTATCATTTAACCAGTATTTGTATATTGCAGTACTTGTACTGTATTTTAACAGGGATATCTTGCTACTCCTACTTACACTTTGGTCACACTTCACAGACACGCACATGCATATATATATATACATACATCTAGGTTTTTCTCCTTTTTCTAAATAGCTCTTGTTCTTTTTTATTTCTTCTATTGTCCATGGGGAAGTGGAAAAGAATCTTTCCTCCGTAAGCCATGCGTGTCGTATGAGGCGACTAAAATGCCGGGAGCAATGGGCTAGTAACCCCTTCTCCTGTATACAATTACTAAAAAAGAGAAGAAGAAAAACTTTATAAAACTGGGTTGCTTAAATGTGCGTGGATGTAGTGCGGATGACAAGAAACAGATGATTGCTGATGTTATGAATGAAAAGAAGTTGGATGTCCTGGCCCTAAGCGAAACAAAGCTGAAGGGGGTAGGAGAGTTTCAGTGGGGGGAAATAAATGGGATTAAATCTGGAGTATCTGAGAGAGTAGAGCAAAGGAAGGGGTAGCAGTAATGTTAAATGATCAGTTATGGAAGGAGAAAAGAGAATATGAATGTGTAAATTCAAGAATTATGTGGATTAAAGTAAAGGTTGGATGCGAGAAGTGGGTCATAATAAGCGTGTATGCACCTGGAGAAGAGAGGAATGCAGAGGAGAGAGAGAGATTTTGGGAGATGTTAAGTGAATGTATAGGAGCCTTTGAACCAAGTGAGAGAGTAATTGTGGTAGGGGACTTGAATGCTAAAGTAGGAGAAACTTTTAGAGAGGGTGTGGTAGGTAAGTTTGGGGTGCCAGGTGTAAATGATAATGGGAGCCCTTTGATTGAACTTTGTATAGAAAGGGGTTTAGTTATAGGTAATACATATTTTAAGAAAAAGAGGATAAATAAGTATACACGATATGATGTAGGGCGAAATGACAGTAGTTTGTTGGATTATGTATTGGTAGATAAAAGACTGTTGAGTAGACTTCAGGATGTACATGTTTATAGAGGGGCCACAGATATATCAGATCACTTTCTAGTTGTAGCTACACTGAGAGTAAAAGGTAGATGGGATACAAGGAGAATAGAAGCATCAGGGAAGAGAGAGGTGAAGGTTTATAAACTAAAAGAGGAGGCAGTTAGGGTAAGATATAAACAGCTATTGGAGGATAGATGGGCTAATGAGAGAATAGGCAATGGGGTCGAAGAGGTATGGGGTAGGTTTAAAAATATAGTGTTAGAGTGTTCAGCAGAAGTTTGTGGTTACAGGAAAGTGGGTGCAGGAGGGAAGAGGAGCGATTGGTGGAATGATGATGTAAAGAGAGTAGTAAGGGAGAAAAAGTTAGCATATGAGAAGTTTTTACAAAGTAGAACTGATGCAAGGAGGGAAGAGTATATGGAGAAAAAGAGAGAAGTTAAGAGAGTGGTGAAGCAATGTAAAAAGAGAGCAAATGAGAGAGTGGGTGAGATGTTATCAACAAATTTTGTTGAAAATAAGAAAAAGTTTTGGAGTGAGATTAACAAGTTAAGAAAGCCTAGAGAACAAATGGATTTGTCAGTTAAAAATAGGAGAGGAGAGTTATTAAATGGAGAGTTAGAGGTATTGGGAAGATGGAAGGAATATTTTGAGGAATTGTTAAATGTTGATGAAGATAGGGAAGCTGTGATTTCGTGTATAGGGCAAGGAGGAATAACATCTTGTAGGAGTGAGGAAGAGCCAGTTGTGAGTGTGGGGGAAGTTCGTGAGGCAGTAGGTAAAATGAAAGGGGGTAAGGCAGCCGGGATTGATGGGATAAAGATAGAAATGTTAAAAGCAGGTGGGGATATAGTTTTGGAGTGGTTGGTGCAATTATTTAATAAATGTATGGAAGAGGGTAAGGTACCTAGGGATTGGCAGAGAGCATGCATAGTTCCTTTGTATAAAGGCAAAGGGGATAAAAGAGAGTGCAAAAATTATAGGGGGATAAGTCTGTTGAGTGTACCTGGTAAAGTGTATGGTAGAGTTATAATTGAAAGAATTAAGAGTAAGACGAAGAATAGGATAGCAGATGAACAAGGAGGCTTTAGGAAAGGTAGGGGGTGTGTGGACCAGGTGTTTACAGTGAAACATATAAGTGAACAGTATTTAGATAAGGCTAAAGAGGTCTTTGTGGCATTTATGGATTTGGAAAAGGCGTATGACAGGGTGGATAGGGGGGCAATGTGGCAGATGTTGCAAGTGTATGGTGTAGGAGGTAGGTTACTGAAAGCAGTGAAGAGTTTTTACGAGGATAGTGAGGCTCAAGTTAGAGTATGTAGGAAAGAGGGAAATTTTTTCCCAGTAAAAGTAGGCCTTAGACAAGGATGTGTGATGTCACCGTGGTTGTTTAATATATTTATAGATGGGGTTGTAAGAGAAGTAAATGCGAGGGTCTTGGCAAGAGGCGTGGAGTTAAAAGATAAAGAATCACACACAAAGTGGGAGTTGTCACAGCTGCTCTTTGCTGATGACACTGTGCTCTTGGGAGATTCTGAAGAGAAGTTGCAGAGATTGGTGGATGAATTTGGTAGGGTGTGCAAAAGAAGAAAATTAAAGGTGAATACAGGAAAGAGTAAGGTTATGAGGATAACAAAAAGATTAGGTGATGAAAGATTGAATATCAGATTGGAGGGAGAGAGTATGGAGGAGGTGAACGTATTCAGATATTTGGGAGTGGACGTGTCAGCGGATGGGTCTATGAAAGATGAGGTGAATCATAGAATTGATGAGGGAAAAAGAGTGAGTGGTGCACTTAGGAGTCTGTGGAGACAAAGAACTTTGTCCTTGGAGGCAAAGAGGGGAATGTATGAGAGTATAGTTTTACCAACGCTCTTATATGGGTGTGAAGCGTGGGTGATGAATGTTGCAGCGAGGAGAAGGCTGGAGGCAGTGGAGATGTCATGTCTGAGGGCAATGTGTGGTGTGAATATAATGCAGAGAATTCGTAGTTTGGAAGTTAGGAGGAGGTGCGGGATTACCAAAACTGTTGTCCAGAGGGCTGAGGAAGGGTTGTTGAGGTGGTTCGGACATGTAGAGAGAATGGAGCGAAACAGAATGACTTCAAGAGTGTATCAGTCTGTAGTGGAAGGAAGGCGGGGTAGGGGTCGGCCTAGGAAGGGTTGGAGGGAGGGGGTAAAGGAGGTTTTGTGTGCGAGGGGCTTGGACTTCCAGCAGGCATGCGTGAGCGTGTTTGATAGGAGTGAATGGAGACAAATGGTTTTTAATACTTGACGTGCTGTTGGAGTGTGAGCAAAGTAACATTTATGAAGGGATTCAGGGAAACCGGCAGGCCGGACTTGAGTCCTGGAGATGGGAAGTACAGTGCCTGCACTCTGAAGGAGGGGTGTTAATGTTGCAGTTTAAAAACTGTAGTGTAAAGCACCCTTCTGGCAAGACAGTGATGGAGTGAATGATGGTGAAAGTTTTTCTTTTTCGGGCCACCCTGCCTTGGTGGGAATCGGCCGGTGTGATAATAAAAAAAAAAAAATAAATAATGATATTGAGTCACCTGTATATACAGGCATCTCCATGAGGAAGTGGAACAGAATTCTTCCTCCGTAAGCCATGTGTGTCGTAAGAGCAACTAAAATGCTGGGAGCAAGGGGCTAGTAACCCCTTCTGTATATATTACTAAATTTAAAAAAAAAAAAAATACAGTGGACCCCCGGTTAACGATATTTTTTCACTCCAGAAGTATGTTCAGGTGCCAGTACTAACCGAATTTGTTCCCATAAGGAATATTGTGAAGTAGATTAGTCCATTTCAGACCCCCAAACATACACGTACAAACGCACTTACATAAATACACTTACATAATTGGTCGCATTCGGAGGTGATCGTTATGCGGGAGTCCAATGTACTTTGTTTTTCTTTTTGGAGCACTCTGCTTTGGTGGGATATGGCCGGTTTGATGGAAAAAAAAATATACAGGCAATCTCTGCTTAATGAATGTATTGTATTCTGAAAAAAATACAAGACCTGTACTGTAACTCAAGTTTTCTTGGAAATTTATTTCAGCTCTGAAATGTAAGAAAAAATATTACATATTTTAAAAGAAACCGAATCACTGTGTTGATAGTTACCATACTGCTACTGCACCACTGAATGGAGATAGCATGGGCAATTATGTATCAAGAGTTCGTGTCAAAATTTAATGGAGGGCATAGGGATAGTGGGCTTTGGGTGTTTTGAGTCGAGAGAATTACTGTTTTGGGAAGACCTAAATGCTAATGTGAGTGAGACAGTTGTAAATGGTGTAGTAGGTAAGTTGAGGGTGCATGCATTACTGCAGTAGATGAAAGATTTACAGGTAGCCATAGATGTGCATGTTTTTAGAGGAGTGACAGATGTCAGTTTATTTAGTGGTAACTACAGGAGTAAGGGGTAGATGGAGTACAAGGAGACTTGCAGCAGTGGGGAAACAGGAAAGTGAAAGTATTTGAGTTAAGGAAGGTGATGAGGAAGAGGTATTCTTAGTGTGTGCAGCAGAAATTTGTTGGTAAAAGAGGGTGGGTGTAGATGGGAAAAGGGAATTATAAGCTGGGATATATGGGATTAAGAAAGAACTGTTAAATGCATGTGGACATACACAAATAACCCACACATAAAAGAGAGGAGCTTACAATGACATTTCTGTCCGACTTAAGCTCCTCTCTCCTGTGTGAGGGTTATTTGTGTATTGTTCCAGTCACAGTAATGTGCCTTTTTGTTCTGCATGTGGGCATAGTGTTGGAGCAGTTGGTGTACATATTCAGTGTAGTATGTGTATGAAAGAAGGGAATGCATAGTTACCTTGTATAAGGAAGAGAATGTAAGAAATAAAGGGTAGAGGGATAAGCCTGTTGAGTATACCAGATAAGGTTTATGGTAGAATTTTCATTGAGAGGAGGGGCAAAACAAAGTAGGACTGCAGTGGAGCAGGGAAGATTTAGGAAGGGTAGGGGATGTGTATACCAAGTGTTTACGCTGAAGCATATAGGTGAACAGTACTTAGAAAAGGGTAAAGAGCTATTTGTTACTTTCATGGATTTAGAACATGCATATGATAGGATGGATAGGGAGCCATGTGGCAGATGTTGCAATGTATGGACTAAGAGGTAGATTACTAAATTACTGAAAGCAATTGAGTTTTTATGAAAAGGTTAGGGTATGTAGAAAGGAGGGGGATGTCATTTCCCAGCAAAAGCAGAATTTAGATAGGGTTGCATGATGTCACCATGGTTGTTTAACATATTTGTAGATGGGGTTGGGAAAGAAGTTAATGCTGTGATGTTGGGAAACGATGTGGGATGAAAAGATGCTGGATCTGATACAAAGTGGAAGTTATCACAGTTTCTTTTTGGTGATGACACAATTCTTTTAGGGGATTCTGAAGATAAGTTGCAAGGCTAGTGGATGAATTTAGGAGAGTATTTAAAAGAAAACTAACAGTGAATGTAGATAAGAGCAAGGCGATGAGAGTAACTCAGTGTCTGGGCAATGATATATTGAATATCAGATTGGAGGGAGGTAGTATGGAGGAACTGGATGTATATTTGGAAGTAGATTTGCCAGTAGATGGATCTATAAAAGACGAGACAAACCATATAATAGAGGGGGAAAAAAAGTGGGTGGTAAGTTGAGGCATCTGTGGAAAGAAAGTTCATCTATACCTGGAGAGGGTTTCAGGGGTCAATGCCCCCATGGCCCAGTCTGTGACCAGACTTCATGGTGTCTATGGGGCAAAAAATTATGTACCAGTATTTTTATATGGGTGTCAGGCATGGGTTTTGAATGCTGCAGCACAGCAAGGAGGCACCTAGAAGCACTAAACATGCCACATCTGAGAGCAGTATGTGGCGTGAATGTCGTGCAGTAAATTCAGAGCATGGAAATTAAAAGGTACCTTTTACCGCCCCTGAGAAAGGGTGGCTGAGGTAGTTTAAGCATGTCAAGAGTACGGAGAGAGGTAGAATAACAAAGAGATATAAATTTGGGGTGAAAGGTAGGTGGAGCCGGGGTCATTCCAGGAACAGGGGTGGGATGGGGGGAAGGAGGGGGTAAAGGAGGTATTGAGCTTTAGGAGCTGGAGCATCCAGCAGGTTTGTGCATGTGACATTCTGTTGGAGTGTGAGCAAGGTAAATTCTGGTGGTGTGAGCAAAGTAACATTTTTGAAGGGATTCAGGGAAGCCAGATAGCCAGACCTGAGTCCTGGAGGTTAGGAGGGCATTACCTGCACCCTGAAGGAGGGGTATTGATTTTGTAGTTGGAGGGTGATCTGAATTGTAGGTCAGCACATTTCTGGCACAACGGCAGTTGAATGAATGATGGTGAATACATATTCTTTTCGTCATTACCTTATGGGAGACAGCTGTTGAGGTAAAAAGTAAGACAGGTGGTATCATCTCATCTCAGCTGAGGAAACACTTTTGTAGGTAGTCTAATGCACTACTTCATTTATCATTTGGTGGACAGTTGGTATTCATTTTTGAGCAGAACTTGCTAGTTTAAGAGAGCAAAATAAATAAAATACCTGTACCCACTGATGCACTTCCACCTGTTAAAAACAAGCACTAGGGAGTGTGGTCTAAATTGGTGAAACTAGTAGAAAATATAAATACTCTCTTTGACTTGGCGAGTTATTTAACTTAATATTGGAATCAACTGCTGGAGGCAGTGGAGATGTCATGTCTGAGGGCAATGTGTGGTGTGAATATAATGCAGAGAATTCGTAGTTTGGAAGTTAGGAGGAGGTGCGGGATTACCAAAACTGTTGTCCAGAGGGCTGAGGAAGGGTTGTTGAGGTGGTTCGGACATGTAGAGAGAATGGAGCGAAACAGAATGACTTCAAGAGTGTATCAGTCTGTAGTGGAAGGAAGGCGGGGTAGGGGTCGGCCTAGGAAGGGTTGGAGGGAGGGGGTAAAGGAGGTTTTGTGTGCGAGGGGCTTGGACTTCCAGCAGGCATGCGTGAGCGTGTTTGATAGGAGTGAATGGAGACAAATGGTTTTTTAATACTTGACGTGCTGTTGGAGTGTGAGCAAAGTAACATTTATGAAGGGATTCAGGAAACCGGCAGGCCGGACTTGAGTCCTGGAGATGGGAAGTACAGTGCCTGCACTCTGAAGGAGGGGTGTTAATGTTGCAGTTTAAAAACTGTAGTGTAAAGCACCCTTCTGGCAAGACAGTGATGGAGTGAATGATGGTGAAAGTTTTTCTTTTTCGGGCCACCCTGCCTTGGTGGGAATCGGCCAGTGTGATAATAATAAAAAATAATTTTCACTTTCATAAATTTGTTTCCAAATGTTTTGTCTTGTTTAAAGCAATAACAGTTTACAGTTTTTAAGTTTTAATATGGTATTATAGTGGCTATTTAGGTAATGAGACTGCTTGAAACTTGCTAATGTAAGTGAACAGGTATACTTTATATATAGTGTGGAGAACTAATCAAATATTATAGACCTTAAAATTAATCTTGCTTAGGACACGGAGTGGCTGTTCTCCATCAGAAGGGGCCTGTGAGGTCTCCATGTAGATAAGGAGCACCAAAATTATACTCCTAATCAAAATTTAGATTTATAATTAAACTGATACAGTTTTATACACTAAGGATTTAAGATGTTCTTTCCAATATGAATCTTTTTAGGGGCCCTGAAGGAACTTGTTTTGAGTGTGGAGTCTTCCCAGCTAAGTTGATTTTCCCTCCTGACTACCCTCTGTCACCCCCCAAGATGCAGTTCACATGTGAAATGTTTCATCCCAACAGTGAGTCATTTTTTAGGGCCATGCATCTGTGCGGGAGCTTTATAGTAATCACATTGTTTGTCCATTATCTTATATATGAATTCAGAAAGCATAAGACAGTACAGTACTTACAATTCCCTAGGAACCCGTCATGGTCAATCCCAACAACACTTGCTAATGACTTAATGGATGTTATAAGAGCTATTATGATGACTGGAACCTAAATGTAGTTTTTAAAGGTATAATTTGATAATTAAATTTTTATTCCAAGTACGTACGTGTACAACATAACTGACTTAGCTTATGTTTAGTAGTAGGGTTTGCTGCAGGCATATAAATGAAAAGTTGGAAACTTCCTTGACTACATACAGTTATTAGTGTAGAATTTCAAGTTATTTTTAGTATGTTTTGCAGGAAATATATTAAACCCAGTAACATTAAAATTAATTTGCTACACATTTAAAAAATACAGGTATTTAAAAGAGCCCAAGAGTTTAAAAAATTAAAGATGGTTAATCCTAATCACAAATTAGCTTAGAACTGTTAACTTTCTTGGGTACCAAACCATATGAGAAGTATCAGAAGTGAACTAGCTGACAGTACAGCAAATGCTCAGAAAATGCTTTAAAACTTATTGCACTTTTATCATTTTCTGATTATTGTCAAGAAATAACAAGCAAATTTATATTCAAGATTAGCTCAGTAATCAATTTATGAAGTAAAAAAACAGTAAAATGAAAAGCTACTTAATTTATATTATTTACACTATATATTTAATTAAACCTGTATATTAATCATCACTACATTCAGAATTGCTCATAACTTTGCTTTCTTTAACCACCAGTTTATTCTGATGGTCGAGTGTGCATATCCATACTTCATGCACCTGGTGATGACCCCATGGGTTATGAGACCAGTGCTGAGAGATGGAGTCCAGTGCAAAGTGTGGAGAAAATATTACTGTCAGTGGTATCTATGTTGGCAGGTGAGTGCAAGATATTTTTCAGAGCTATCTTTAGGTTAGGTAAAGTTTGTCTGGAAGCAGGACAAGTATATCTTCATGCGGGTCTTAGCCATATGATGACCCGTAGCTGGAGCTTTTGGTCATTTGACCATTGCCTTCCACTGGCTTACCAGTCCACCCCATTAAAAATTATGGTAGCTATCTTTATTGGTAGGTTCCTTCTAGGATGTCTCTTGTGCAGTATGTACAATAGTGTGTGAAGATCTCTTGGAGTTCTTTTTTTTTTGCCTACCTTTTCTCAGATTAAATCTGAATACCATTTCTCCTTTACTCAGTGAGAAAAAAAAATGAATGAAATGCAACATTTCTGAAGATTAAATTTGTTACAGTTGATATTGCAAAATTTTCTAGACAACAGCTCATTTCTGCAAGACAATTTCTTTAATTTCTACCACTTTCTTATCATTCTGATGTGTACACTATTAACACAGATCAGTTACACTGCCTAATGATTTCACAGTTGCTAGGGTGGGACCAGGAGGCACCCTGTATTACAATCAGAAAAAAAAATTCATTGCATCTCTTAATTTTTGCAGGGTACCTGATTTCTATATGACTGATTTTTGTGAGATGATGGTTGTCCATAAGTCCTACTTTTACTGGAAAATAGCCATCCTAACACGACCCCTGCTATCCTTATAAGAACTCGACTGCTTTTAGTAACCTGCTGGTTAACCCCTAAATGTAACGAACAGCTGTTTAACCTTATCTAAGTACTACCAACTTTAATGCTTCATTGTAAACACTTGGTCTGCATGTCCTATACTGTTCCTAAGTCCTCATTGCTCCTTTGCAATCCTACTTTATCGTGCCTCTAACCCTTTCAATAAGAACTGTACCATACATTTACATGGCATACTCAGCAGGCTTATCACCTTATAATTCTTAAATTTATTTTTGTCCCTTTTTTCCATATGTGTACATACAAGGACTATGAATGCTTCCTGCCAGTCCTTAGGTATCTTCCCTTCTTTTGTGCTCTCTTTACCCCCACCCCCCAACAAACCAGCTATATCCTACCTAGGCAGGATGACCTAAAGAAGAAAAACAACTGTTTTTTGTTTTAAATTTAGTAGTGTATACAGGAGAAGGATTACTAGCCCTTTGCTTCCAGTATTTTATTCACCTCCCATGCCATGCATGGCTTATGGAGGAA
Organism: Cherax quadricarinatus; assembly: GCF_038502225.1. Lineage (NCBI taxonomy): Eukaryota > Metazoa > Arthropoda > Malacostraca > Decapoda > Parastacidae > Cherax > Cherax quadricarinatus. The sequence goes on from NC_091328.1 coordinate 9,331,037, forward strand.
GAATTCTGTTCCATGGAGATAAGAGGAAATAAAGAATAAGAACTATTAAGAAAATAGAAAAAACTCTTATGGGTGTGTATGTAGATGTGTGTACATGCATGTGTAGTGTGACCTAAGTGTAAGTAGAAGTAGCAAGATATACCTGTTATCCCGTGTGTTTGAGACAGAAAATAAGACACCAGCACTCCTACCATCATGTAAAACAATTACAGGTTTCCATTTCATACTCACTTGGCAGGACAGTACAGTATTACTTCCCTGGGTGGTTGTTGTCTACCAACCTATTACCTGTATTCTTTCATGCATTTTATTTTTTTAACACATCAGCCGTTTCCCACTGAGGCAGGGTGATCCAAAAAGAAAAAAACCCAAAAAGAAAGAAAAAATGTCATTAGTATTCAACACTTTCACCATCACTCATACATAATCACTGTCTTTGCAAAGGCACCCAGATACGGCAGTTTAGATAGTCACTCCAGACTGCCAAATATCCCAGACCCCTCCTTTAAAGTGCAGGCATTGTACTTCCCATTTCCAGGACTCGTGTCTAGCTAGCCAGTTTCCCCTGAATCCCTTCACAAAATATTACCCTGCTCATACTCCAATGGCTAGTCATATATTGATATACAGTGGACCCCCGGTTAACGAACTTTCTTCATTCCAGTAGTATGTTCAGGTGCCAGTACTGACCGAATTTTTTCCCATAAGGAATATTGTGAAGTAGATTAGTCCATTTCAGACCCCCAAACATACACGTACAAACGCACTTACATAAATACACTTACATAATTGGTCGCATTTGGAGGTGATCGTTAAGCGGGGGTCCACTGTATTGCATATATTGAACAAATACTAATACTAACTTACTGCATAAATATAATGCATTTTATCATCAGTCATAAATATGATGCATCATCTTTAACTTGGGAGTAATATGCTATACAGACTCTCCTCACTCAGTGACGTATTCGGACTTACGATGGGCTCTCTGAGCAGGATTCGTAAATAAATAATGTATGTTAAAGCTGATCTCCTCTATTCTGATTATTTCAGTATGCAGTACACTAGTGTATAAACATTTAACCCTTTCAGGGTCCACAGGCCCTCTCAGAGACTTGTTCTCAGGGTCCCCCAAATTCCGAAAAAAAAAAATTATTTTTCTTATGAAAAGATAGAGAATCTTTCCCGATCATAATGACACCAAAAGTATGAAATATGATGGAAAACTTACGAAATTATGCTCTCGTGAAGTTAGCGGTCTCGACGATGTTTACGCAGCAGCGATTTTGCCCACTTTGAGCCCTATTTTCGGCCAATTCCAGTGTACTAGTTGACAAAAATCATACCTATTTCGCTAGAACTGCATTTTTTCTATCGAATGAGTACAAGAAACCACCCATTTACCGATTTCAACTATCCAATACAGTGGTCAGAATTTAGCAATTTTGCCAATTTCACACAAATTTCAAAAGATGTCAATTTCCAAATAGGGTCCAGAATAAACAAGAAAGACATTCCTGGCATTAAAATAATATTTCCTCTGTTCATTAGTCACTTCCCCATGCCCCTCTTACATTCTTTTGCTTTCCATTTTGAATTTTTATTCTCACAAAAAATAGAAGATTTACTGTTATACAGACTACTGCATTAGTGTAGAAATGGTATAAATAATATCGGCGCACTTGTGAAAGAATATTAGACTCACCAGTTGACGTGTATTGGACGCTTAGCATGATTTGTTTACTTTTGAAATTTGGTAAAAATCAAACATTTCTGCTACTTTGAGCTCAATTTCAAGGCATTTTTCATTGTAAAACCAGTCAAAATCATCTCAATTTCGGTAATATGTCTTCCATTCTATCAAATGAGGCCAGGAAAACTAGAATACAACAATAAATACCATACGAAAATACAGTGCAAAGTCACTGTTTTAATCCAAAAACACAGGTTTTTTTTTTCTCATTACACACTGTGTGCTGCAGGATTTTTTTTATACTGCGCACACTGACCACATAGACCCATTCTTTCATATGTAGGCCTACTAGCTTTCTCTCACTAGATTTGAAGGCACTAGAATTTATGAGTACCAGTACGTCAAGGACCCTGGCACGTAAGCCATACTAGTACAGCCTAAACCCTGAAAGGGTTAAAAATATACCAGAAGTGTTATAAATGATGCAAAGGTGACATTAAAACAATATCAGAGATGGTTGACACACTACCATTATAGTATGCTCCTTACTTAGCGACAAATTTGTTTAGCGACGTGGTCTCAGGAATGGAACTTAGTCGTTAAGTGAGGAGAGGCTGTATTTTTATTATTATATAGCTGGACCATTCCTGAGATCCTATTTAATGCTTAGGAGTATAAACTTTCCAGTTTTCAAACAATAATTATTTTTATAGAGAAGGTTTACTACAGTGGAACCTTGGTTTTCGTATGCCCTGGTTTTTGTAGGATTTCATTTTTGACAACTTTTTTCATCTAAATTTTGTCCCAGTTTTCATACATCCACTCGGTTTTCATAGAGTTGACAATGGTCCTCCGTACCATACGCGTCGGCCTGCCCGCACCCACATAAAGCATCCCACATGTTTTGACTCAGTCTGGCTTTGTTTCTCGTTGAGTGAGCATTACCCCGCATGTTCAGATAGCATTTCATAATAATCCATTGTTTTTTGTGCTTGTTTATTGAGTGCGACTGCTTAATAAGCCATCCTGGGGCCAAAGAAAATTCCGAGTGCCAGCCCTTTGATAAAGTAGGCGAGAAACACGATAGAATTCAAGAAAGAACTCTTAGCAAAGTATGAAAGTGGCAAAGTGGAAAGTGGCAAAGTACGAAAGTGACCGCAGCTGAGGAAATTGCTTCAGAGGAGGAGGAAGAGAGAGGGGAGAATGTACCTTCTTCAGTGATTAAGGACGTGTGCAAAGTAGAATGAGTTACAAAGTTTTGTGGGGAAACATCACCCTAACAAAGCTGTTGCAAGCCATGTCTGCAACATGTTCAATGACAATGCCTTGTCCCATTTTGAGCAAATCTTAGAGACATTAGAAACAGACCTCTCTGGACAGATTTTTTGTGTGACAGGGGTCCAGTGACTCTCAAGCTGGTCCTAGTGCCAGTAAAAGACAAAGAAGGGAAGTAACCCCAGTTAGGGTCTTTATACCTGAGGTCCATATGGAGGGGGGATTCCCCTTCCAAACAATAACCTCTCCTCCTTCTCCCCTCCTCGCCGCCTTCCATACGCCAACAAGAGTCTTCAATAAAGGTAAAAGTGATGTTAAGTGTTCATTTATCCATTTCATTAGTCATTTATATTTATTTATCATTGTTTACTGTACATAAAGCTATTCTCTATAAAATGTATTTAGTGTTAATATTTTTGGGTGTCTGGAACGGATTAACTCGATTTACATTATTTCTTATGGGAAATATGGCTTCAGTTTTCATCAGGCTTTCTGGAACAAATTAATCACAAAAACCGAGGTTCTACTGTATTAGCCATATTTATAATGAAAAAATGAGTGACACGTGTGTTATTAATTAATACAGTGGACCCCTGCTTAACGATCACCTCCCAATGCGACCAATTATGTAAGTGTATTTATGTAAGTGCATTTGTACGTGTATGTTTGGGGGTCTGAAATGGACTAATCTACTTCACAATATTCCTTATGGGAACAAATTCGGTCAGTACTGGCACCTGAACATACTTCTGGAATGAAAAAATATCGTTAACCGGGGGTCCACTGTATCTTTGTCTATATTGTATATAATAATAATATTTCTATTTACCAGTATGTAATACCAACAGTATTTTAACTTTGATTTTTTGAGGCATTCTGACAATATTTTAACTTTGATTTTTGGGTCATTCTGCATTCTTGTCAGTAGAAAAAGGTAAAACAGCTTTCCAGGCCCGGTGGCCTGGTGGCTAAAGCTCCCGCTTCACACACGGAGGGCCCGGGTTCGATTCCCGGCGGGTGGAAACATTCGACACGTTTCCTTACACCTGTTGTCCTGTTCACCTAGCAGCAAATAGGTACCTGGGTGTTAGTCGACTGGTGTGGGTCGCATCCTGGGGGACAAGATTAAGGCCCCCAATGGAAATAAGTTAGACAGTCCTCGATGACGCACTGACTTTCTTGGGTTATCCTGGGTGGCTAACCCTCCGGGGTTAAAAATCCAAACGAAATCTTATCTTATCTTATCTTATTGAGGGGAATTTTACAGTTTGTGAATACGTATTAGCAAAAGGATTTCACATTTGTAGCTCTTCATATTTAATAGCTTTCCAGTTAACTTTCTGAAGCAATGATTATCATTATTATAATCAAAAAGAAGCGCTAAGCCACAAGGGCTATACAGCGCTGCTGAAGCAATGATGATCAACCCAATATTATTCATAATTGCACACCCATTCACCTATGTGAATTAGCAATTCCCCATTAATTTAATGCTAATCATTTCAGAGCCAAATGATGAGAGCAGTGCAAATGTTGATGCAGCAAAGATGTGGAGAGATGACAGAGAACAGTTCAACAAAATTGCAGAGAGGTTGGTTCGCAAAACACTAAATTTACCTTATCCATAGTGAGGACAAAATGGTATAGTACTCGGTTTAAGGGAAAAATGCTTTGGATATGTCAGTCTTGTACATGACAAGATTCTTTCAAGTTCTTTTGTGATTATATATATGTATTAGGGTCACCTATCATGCCACTGTGAGAATTATCAGGGCTTAATGACAGGTAAAACAACTTATAAATTTTCTCGTGCGAGCCTAATAACTTGAATTTTTTAAGTGCCTTGATATCCTTGTGTTGTTTCCTCTGACAGTTCCACCTTTAATTCAAGTGAAAGTGATTTACTGTATCTGTTTATTCTCTCTTCACCCTTGTACTATCCCAGAACCCCAAATGTCATCCACTTCTTTACTATGAAACACTGACCCACACAGGTTTAGTGCTTTAAATTAATATAATGTATTACTGTACATATTATATATTGTATATATAGTGAATATGCAGAGTGGTTAATTTTCAAGTATCATTTACTTTATATAATTAAAAAAGAACTAGAAACAAGATAATTTGCCAAAGTGATATTCTGACTATTTTCTGTAAACAGCAGTTTGTTAGCATAAAACCGGTACAGGTAAAGTTGTATTTTAGATATGAAATGTGATTAGATTAGTTAACCTAAAATTCTTCCAAGGTATGAGTTTATAAATAGCTCATAATTTTGTATTGTTAATATTCTTTTTAATCCCAAATGTTTTAAATGATATTTTTATAAGAAAAGATGGTTTGGACAGTTCTGATATATAGAAAAAGTGAGAAAAAGTAATATAGCATATTTAATTTGTGTGTCTTAGTCTTATGAGTTTGAACACAAAGAAAAAATTGAGAACAAGCTTTTATTTTGAGGCAGTGTTTTTGTGTGCAGAGCTTTTATCAAGTCATGAACATGAAGCTTTATGCAACAAAATAGTCCCAATAAAGGATGGTTCTGCAACTTGGATCTTTGTGGTCATACTTATTGACAGTAGAGTATTTCATCCATTGTAATAGGTAATGAACTATCAGATACCTAATAAACTTGTTTCTATAAAATGAGATCTGTATTTTGTATTGATAGGTAGTTATCTCTTTACATCATGGTGTAGTTGTCATTGCAATTATATGGTAATGCTTAATCTGTTCCTAGTCTCGGCTTGTTTATGTACAATATTTGACTGAAATTAGTACATGTTAGGTATTGGTTTTCACTTTAAAATGGTTTAGAAAATTTCACATGCAGAAACCACCTATTGGTATGCTACTTGCATGCAGTGGTGTGATAACTAAAATGTGGCCTCGTCCACTTTATGTAAACAACTTTTTTTTCAGTGAACGAAACTGGACAGTCTTCAGTAAGCTCTACAACTCATAGCTTAGCAATTTTTCACAATGAATGAACCCTTGTTCACCATAATTGTTTTTTCAATTTTAATATTCATAGTCAAGCACTACACCTGTAGGAATCATACAGCCCCTGGGAAATTGGAGGTAATCAAGTTTAATGCAAAGGGATAGGTGTTTTTTTATAGTCTATTCTTCAACATTGCAGTCTGCCTGAACATCATATACTGGCAAAAAATAAATTCCACCAGACATGAGTGTCCTATCTTCATCTTGTGTACACCTCCCCACACCATGAAATAATGTTAAAATATTATGAATCCTTGATTATAATAAACTGTTTCACCAACATGAAATGTTTTAACATGTGTGGTAGTAATACCAACCTATCATTGCAAGTCATAGATCTCAGGACTCTTACGTTTAGAGAATTTGAGCAGAGTTGCCATTGGTTAGCTAGGCTTTACAGAAAAAAAATTATGGCAGTTACTACATAAGTTATCAGTTCATCTCCACCAAAATATGTTCAGGGTAATGAGCAGGCAAATTGGCTGCAAAGTCTGCTGTTCATGACCTCCCAATTTCATACAGAGTATTCTTTTCTCAGGCTATTTTTTAGTAATCTCTCAGCAGCTTCTCAAATGCTGGCAACAATGTTGTCCAAATTGGTCCACAATCAATTACTTTGTCAAACTACTTTTGGATTTCTGGTCATCATCTCACTGTTGTTACATTTGGGAAACTGCAATCAATCTCTTGCCAGTGTGTCAGCCACATGCATTTCATGAACCTGTCATGGAAAAATGCTTTGCACTGCTCTAAGAGGGTTCCCAGGTTACATTGTCAGTTCACCATACAGTGGGAACCTAGAGTTTCAGCCGTAATCCATTCCAGAAGCTCAACCGAAGCTCAAATTGTTTGAAAGTCAAAGCAGTATTTCCCATAAGAAATTGTTTTTTTTTCTTTTTTTTAACAAGTCGGCCGTCTCCCACCGAGGTAGGGTGACCCAAAAAAAGAAAGAAAATCCCCAAAAAGAAAATACTTTCATCATCATTCAACATTTTCACCACACTCACACACTATCACTGTTTTTGCAGAGGTGCTCAGAATACAACAGTCTAGAAGCATACACATATAAAGATACACAACATATCCCTCCAAACCGCCAATATCCCAAACCCCTCCTTTAAAGTGCAGGCATTGTACTTCCCACTTCCAGGACTCAAGTCCAACTATATGAAAATAACCGGTTTCCCTGAATCCCTTCACTAAATATTACCCTGCTCACACTCCAACAGATTGTCAGGTCCCAAGTACCATTCGTCTCCATTCGCTCCTATCTAACACGCTCACGCACGCTTGCTGAAAGTCCAAGCCCCTTGCCCACAAAACCACCTTTACCCCCTCTCTCCAACCCTTTCGAAGACGACCCCTACCCCTCCTTCCTTCCCCTATAGATTTATATGCTTTCCATGTCATTCTACTTTGATCCATTCTCTCTATATGACCAAACCACCTCAACAACCCCTCTTCTGCCCTCTGACTAATACTTTTATTAACTCCATTCCTTTTCCTAATTTCCACACTCCGAATTTTCTGCATAATATTTACACCACACATTGCCCTTAAACAGGACATCTCCACTGCCTCCAACCGTCTCCTCGCTGCTGCATTTACCACCCAAGCTTCACACCCATATAAGAGTGTTGGTACTACTATACTTTCATACATTCCCTTCTTTGCCTCCATAGATAACGTTTTTTGACTCCACATATACCTCAACGCACCACTCACCTTTTTTCCCTCATCAATTCTATGATTAACCTCATCCTTCATAAATCCATCCGCCGACACGTCAACTCCCAAGTATCTGAAAACATTCACTTCTTCCATACTCCTCCCCAATTTGATATCCAATTTTTCTTTATCTAAATCACTTGATACCCTCATTACCTTACTCTTTTCTATGTTCACTTTCAACTTTCTACCTTTACACACATTCCCAAACTCATCCACTAACCTTTGCAATTTTTCTTTAGAATCTCCCATAAGCACAGTATCATCAGCAAAAAGTAACTGTGTCAATTCCCATTTTGAATTTGATTCCCCAAAATTTAATCCCACCCCTCTCCCGAACACCCTAGCATTTACTTCCTTTACAACCCCATCTATAAATATATTAAACAACCATGGTGACATTACACATCCCTGTCTAAGACCTACTTTTACTGGGAAGTAGTCTCCCTCTCTTCTACACACCCTAACCTGAGCCTCACTATCCTCATAAAAACTCTTTACAGCATTTAATAACTTACCACCTATTCCATATACAGTGGACCCCTGGTTAACGAACTTTTTTCGTTCCAGTAGTATGTTCAGGTGCCAGTACTGACCGAATTGTTTCCCATAAGGAATATTGTGAAGTAGATTAGTCCATTTCAGACCCCCAAACATACACGTACAAACGCACTTACATAAATACACTTACATAATTGGACGCATTTGGAGGTGATCGTTAAGCGGGGGTCCACTGTACTTGCAACATCTGCCACATTGCTCCTCTATCCACTCTATCATATGCCTTTTCTAAATCCATAAATGCAATAAAAACTTCCCTACCTTTATCTAAATACTGTTCACATATATGCTTCAATGTAAACACTTGATCTACACATCCCCTACCCGCTCTGAAACCTCCTTGCTCATCCGCAATCCTACATTCTGTCTTGCCTCTAATTCTTTCAATTATAACCCTACCGTACACTTTTCCTGGTATACTCAGTAAACTTATTCCTCTATAATTTTTACAGTCTCTTTTGTCCCCTTCCCCTTTATATAAAGGGACTATACATGCTCTCTGCCAATCCCTTGGTACCTTCCCCTCTTTCATACATTTATTAAACAAAAGTACCAACCACTCCAACACTATATCCCCCCTGCTTTTAACATTTCTGTCATGATCCCATCAGTTCCAGCTGTTTTACCCCCTTTCATTCTACGTAATGCCTCACGTACCTCCCCCACACTTACATTCTGCTCTTCTTCACTCCTAAAAGATGGTATACCTCCCTGACCAGTGCATGAAATTACTGCCTCTTTCTTCCTTAACATTTAAAAGTTCCTCAAAATATTCTCGCCATCTACCTAATACCTCCATCTCCCCATCTACTAACTCCCCTACTCTGTTTTTAACTGACAAATACGTAATGTAAATTCAATTCATTCCAGACACCCAAAAAATATTAAAAAAATACTTTTTAAAGAATAACTTTTGTGTTTGTAAAACTATATGTAAATATATATACATAGTACTTAACCCTTTGACGGTCACAAGCCCATTTCTGAAACTGTCATTCTATGTCGCAAAATTTTTGGGAAAAAAAATTATTTTTTCTTATGAAATGATAGAGAATCTTTTCCCGATGATAATGACACCAAAAGTACAAAATTTTATCAAAAACTTACGGAATTACGCTCCCGCGAAGTTAGCGACCTCGGCGATATGTATGCATCGGCGATTTCACTGACTTTGAGCCCTATTTTCATGGTTCCAATCAACCAAACTCATAGCTATTTCTTTAGAACTCCATTTTTTCTATCAATTGAGTACTAGAAACTGCCCATTTACTGATTTCAACTACCCAATAAAGTGGTCAGAAATTGGCAATTTGGCCAATTTCATGCAAATTAAAAAAGATGCTAATTTCAAAATAGGGTCCAGAATAAACAGACATTCTTGGCACTAAAATAACATATCCTCTGTTCATTAGTCACATCTCCAGGCCCCTCTTATATTACTCTTTCTTTCTATTTTGATTTTTTATTCACACAAAAAATAGATTTACTGTTATGCAGACTACTGCATTATTGTAAAAATGGTATAAATAATATCAGTGCACTAGTGAAAGAATATTAGACTCCACAGTTGACGTGTATTGGATGCGTGGTGTGATTTGCTTACTCTTGAACATTGGTAAAAATCGAACATTTCCACTACTTTGAACTCAATTTAAAGGTTGTTTTCATCATGAAACTAATCAAAATTATCTATTTCTGTAGTATGTTTTCCATTCTATCAAATGAGACCAAGAATATGAGAATACAACCATAAATACTATATGAAAATACACCTCAAAGTCGGTGTTTTAATCCAAAAACAGTGATCTTTTTTCTTGTCCTGTACTGCGTACTGCAGGATTTTTATGCAGTACACACTGACCACACAGACCCATTCTCTCACATGTGGGCCTACCAGCTTTCTTCTGCTTGATTTGAAGCCACTAGAATTATTGAGTATACATACGTCCGAAACACTGGCTCGTAAGACCTATATATACTGCCGAAACAGTCAAAGGGTTAAATGACTAATGAAATAAATATTTAAATAAACATTTGAAATCACATTTACATACCTTTTATTGAAGACACTTATTGGCGAATGGCATATCTACTCCTTTCGCAACATCGGCTTCCTTGATTTCTTTTTTCTTCGCCAGGATGGAACTGATGGTTGATTTGTTTTTGCCATACATCCTGCAAGCTGGAGCAAACGCATACCACTTTCATATTTTTTGACAATTTCTTTCTTCAAATCTATCGTGCCATTGCAGTGTACACAGATGGCTCTAAGTCTTCTGATGGCGTAGGATTCGCAGCAGTGTTTCCGGACAGCATCGCACGAGGGCATTTACTATCTTCGGCTAGTATTTTTACTGCTGAATTGTATGCCATTCTTGCAGCACTTATCCGTATTGCATCTATGCCTGTGTCATCATTTGTGGTTGTCTCAGACTCCCTTAGTGCTTTACAGGCTATACAGAAATTTGATACACCTCGCCCCTTAGTCCTCCGTATCCAACTTTGGCTACGCCGCATCTTTACCAAGCATATTGTTTTTTGTTGGGTCCCTGGTCATGTTAACGTACAGGGCAATGAACAGGCAGACACTGCTGCGCGGTCAGCAGTACATGACCTACCAGTTTCATATAGAGGTATTCCATTTACGGACTATTTTGCTGCAACAGCTACCCACCTTCACACCCGTTGGCAACAACGTTGGTCTACTGTGCTCAGTAACAAACTTCAATCTATTAAACCGAGTATAGGTTACTGGCCATCTTCTTGTCACCAGTGTCGAGGTTGGGAGACTACTCTCTCCCGTCTTCGCATTGGCCATACTCGTCTTACTCATGGATATCTCGTGGAGAGGCGCCCTGCTCCTCTCTGTGAGAATTGTCAGGCTCCATTCTCAGTCAGCCACATTCTGTTGGACTGCCCACTTTATCAACGAGCATGCAGAATTTACCTCTGTCGTCGTCTTTGCTCCACTGCTCTCTCTTTACCTTCCCTTCTCGCTGATGGACCCACCTTTCATCCGGACTCTCTCATTGACAACTGACTTACTTCACAAACTCTGATGCCTTCAGCCCTTTCTACCTCAATCTCTTGCTACCCTCTACCCCCGCACTATCCCCTGCCCCTCTGTTTTCTGTAACCTACTGATCATTCCTCCCCCTTTCTGCCGCCCAATACCCTCGCTTCCTTCCCTACCCTGCAGCTCTGTATAGCCCTTGTGGCTTAGCACTTCTTTTTGTTTATAATAATAATAATTCAAATCTATTGTGTTTTTCACTTTCTTTACCAAAGGGCTGGCACTAGGAAGTTTTTTTTGGGCCCATGGTTAATTAAATTGCAGTTGCATTCAATCAACAGGCACAAAAAACAATGGATTATTGTGAAATGTTTGGATGAATGTGCAGGGTAATGTTCACTCGAGGAGAAACAAAGCCAGACTGATGCGCGGACAGGTCTGGTGTGGCAGCCGAAACTCAAAGTACTTTTCAAAAATCGAGACAAAATTTAGGTAAAACTTGGGGCAGCCAAAACTCCAGGTTCCACTGTATCTTTACTGATTGTCCTGTCGGAGCTGGCTCACAGAATTCACTTCCAACATCTCATTGCTCCAACACATACTGACTGACCTTGCTGAAAGTTCCAAGTTTAATGCAGACTTTATGACTTTAACAGAAACTAACTTATTACACCAACTTATATGTTTTACATTTGTGCACTCGTTACTACCTCTAATAACTCTTACCTCTTGCATGCTCCTGACTCTCTCTCATTCCTAACTTCTGCCTATTTCTTCTATGGCACATTCTTCCCTGCAGTGCTGTATGGCTTTTCTGGGTTTAGTGCTTAGTCTGATTGTATTATTCCACCTAAACAAAGCTGAACAGCTGCACGTCTGTCACCTTCACCAAGGATTAAACTTAGAAATGCTATCATTGTTAAATAGCGGCTAGTGCATTATACATACCTGTGGTTGTTTAATGTATATACCATATACTGTATAGCTACAGCTTGTTAAAACAGAATGCCCACATCTACCATGTAGCAGTGAGCAACCCTTATGGCTTTTATGGGGAAATGAGAAGTAGAGGACAAATCCAATTCCTTGCAATAATAATAATAATACAGCCTCTCCTCGACGAAGGTCCATCCTTAAGACCACGTCAGTAAACGAATTTGTTGCTAAGCAATGAGCATACTATAACGGTAGTGGGTATGTCTCGGCCATCTTTGATATTGTTTTAATGTCACCGTTGCACCATTCATAACATTTTCAGTATATTTTTAAATGTTTGTACAGTAGTGTACTGTATATTTTAACAGAATAGAGGAAATCAGCTCTAATATACATTATTTAGGTATGCATACTGGTCAGAGAGCCCGTCATAAGTCAGAGTCATCGGTAAACGAGTACGTCACTAAGTGAGGAGAGGCTGTAATAATAATATAATCAGACTAAGCTCTAAACCCAGAAGTGTCATACAGCACTATATGAAGGGATGTGCTAAGGGAGGAGTATGCAGATGTTAGGGACGTGTTAGGGTCAGGAGTGTACTAATGTAAAGGTTAGTGCAGGTAATGGAGAGTGCAAAAGGTAAAATAAAATCAGAGTTGATTTAAAAAGTAGATAAAAAACAGTGCTAAACTATGATAGGGGGTGGAGATAAAAAAGTAGGGTGAGAGTCAACATCAGAGGTGGGACTTTCAGTGAGGTCTGTTACAGCATGTTGGTGTGGTGGAGATATTGAAATTTGCTTGTTTGCTGATAAGACAGGATACTCTATTAAGTTATGGTGAGCTGACAATCCCCACAGAGCAGTGCTGACTATTTTTCCACGAAATGTGCATGAGGAAGACACACATGGCTGATAGGTAGACAAGTGTGTGCAGTTTCTGACATGAGTGGTGAGATGGTCAGAAATCTGAATGTGGTGCAACTCTGACAACCACTGTTCCCAGCAGTTGCATAGTTGCCAAGAGAAAACCCTTGTACAAAAATTGGGAGAACATGAACAGCCAACAGGGTGAGTCTGCCTGCATTATCCTGAGCATTGTGATGAGGGACCCAGCATAAAATGACATCTTTATTTACCAGCAGTGTGGCACAGTTAAAGTCGTGCACTATCCCGTGTGGGATGAGGGGAATAAAATTTGCATAACCTACAATGAACTAAATGTCCAAAATGACTACGACTGATGAGGTGGACATCGATGTAGTGTATAATGACTGAGAATTACAACTGTTGTGAAAATACTGGCCGATTCTAATATCAAAGTAAGCGCTAAACCTGAACCAGTTCTAATAAGTGGTCACAGATGATTTTGTCAGGAAAAACTGCTGCATACCCAACACCATCAGGGGATTTAGAACCATCGGTGTACACAGCAATAGCATGACAATGAATGTGATCAAGAAATGAAGCATGAAGTTACAAGTAGGTTGGTAAACTTTTGCACATGGAAGTAGGGAAAGAAGCTTGAATTAGGGGTGTATGTACACTTAAAGGAATCAACAAAAAGCAAATAGAGAGAGAGAGAGAAGGGACAGTAACTAGTGGCCTCAACTTGATAGAGCCTCTCACCAGCATGGAAATATAAATAATAATAATTGCCCAAATAGTTTTAAAAGATTTTTAATAGGGTATAGTGGGAATACATAAAGGCTTGGAGAATCAGGTACATTATTGTGGAAATCTGATTAAAAGGTTAAATTTAGATATTTACTGCAAAATATATAAATTACTCTGGGACAAAAATTATAATCGTTGATCTTTATTAACAAATCTGGCAGGGCAGCAATAGTTTTCTCCAGTAGCTTTACAGTTTGAGATTCTCCTAAATATTACTTCCTGAATTATATGACAGAAAGCAACATGCTTACTGTAAACACAGTAATTATGTAACAGTACCACAGGGCCAAGCTCCCTGCTGAACATCAACAATTGCCTGTCTTCATGCAATTTGTATATAGCCAAAACAAGTTTTTTTTTGTCTGGAAAAAAAATCTACTGTACAAAGCATTTTACTTATTGTGAGTTTTAATCCTGTACATTTGCACACAAAAGATATTGAACATTCTCTATAGAATACATTTACATGCTTCACACTAAAAATAATATTGCCTGAGGATATTAGGATGAAAATTAGTACTGTACAATATTTTACTTTGTACAAATGTAAATAATGTATATAATGATGTCAATCACAAAGTTGAATATGATGCAATAGTCCATCTTTTGTAGAACATACAAGAGTACTCAACAATGTCTGCAAATGGCACCAAATACTCATGACTGTACCAGACAGCCACCTAGACTACATTTTAAACGGATGTGAAGTTTTGTTCTAACAAATGTTGTGGGCTTGAGCATTAATTTAAGGTTGATATTTGTGCATTGTTTTAAGGTAGTCTGCCCCATTCATTGTACTGCAAAAAGCCCTCAAGGAAGGCTGCTTGATGCTGGGAATTGGATCTGTGCTCCAGTTCCCTGAATTTAGCCTGAATACCTTCCACATCCCCCCACAGGCGCTGTATAATCTTACGGGTTTAGTGCTTCCCCCTTGATTATAATAATAATAATAATAATAATGTACTGCAAAATAATGTTGCCATGCCCAAAGACCAACTCTTTCATTGGTATAACTAATATATTCATAGAGAAGCTCTTAACTCATAGAGGTTATACATTGGCTTTCATTAGTGCACGATAGGACAATTAGAACTAGAAGATGCACATCAGTCACAAACATCCATATTATTAGCCTCTGAATACTATGCAGTATTAAAAAGTAGCTTGTGAATGTATATACAAATGATTAATGAACTGAAATATATAATCTATCATGAAATTTGACACTCAGGAGCTCTATAATATATTCATTGCTTCTAATGCACACAATGCAAATATTCACCACACAGTCATTAATCAAGATAACTCATTTCTGCTCAAAACCACTTCATTTCCAACAACTATGTATCACATCCGTTTTCAATTCAACCTGAGCTAAAGTCCATTTATGTAATTCTTGTGTAATCTGCAAATATATATATTTTCAAGCACATGGTATTAATTCAAAGTAAATAAATATTGTGGGTGCCTGTTTGTTTTCCAAGGTTAACCATTTATCTTAGAGAAGAAAGTGTATGGAAGACTTAATGATCCTCTATCACCCTGTACACAATAAATTTGTTAATTTGTAACAAAAGTTCTTCTTACATACTGTTCTTGATAATTTTGTTAACCCTTAAGCTGCTGATGACAAATTTATGCTAACTGGGAAATTGCCATTGATGTAAATTGATGCCAAAATTCTAGGATGTCCAACATGGTCCCGATTAGCCTGGTTACGACTACATTAGAAAAAAATAGGTCTGTGTTGTATAAAAAATTGTCGTGTGCAGGGCATTATGAGAGCCGGTAAATGCCATTTACATGTTACTTTTGTTTAGTTATTGAACAAAAAAAGTCAAATATATGAAAGCATAAATAAAGGTGGAAAACATATCCATAACAAAATTAGAAAAGATGGGAAAAAATTGTAAAAAAAAAAAAAAAAAAAAAAAATCACTCATCTTATTACACTTCTAAAGCCTGGGAGAATTTTTTTTTTAAGCTAAATTTATATATATTTTTTTCAAAGTCACAGGCATTGAGGGCACATTTATTTTAGACCCCTTTAGCAGTTCAAGGGTTAAATCCTTCCCTGGGAACACAAAGACCATATGGTAATGAAAACCCAAGGAAAAAAATAGTAAAATTAAAGCTGCTAACATACTGAACAATTTAACCTCACAAATCTTAATAATAAATATATTTCAAAACCCCATCGGCTGTGCACAAAAACATTGCCACAGATGGCACTGTCATTTTATCATGTACATGCATACATACGTGCATGTACATGCATACTGATGAAAGTACTGTATCATTTTCTTTGTATATGCTATATAAAATAAAAACTCAAACTTATGAACAAAATTTGTATCTTATGAACTCATCACTATTTTTATAAGAAAACTAAAATTTTATTGAGCATGATTCTAAACGATCACTAATTTACCTAAATGGTGCAATATAACCCATATGGGTTTAATGCTGTCTTGTAAATATAACCTAATTATCTTTATATTCAAAAGGAAGCACTAAACCTGCAAAGGCCACACTGCACTCAGTCAGAAATATATGGCATAATATAAAGTGTGATTGGAATAAGTATACAATAGAAAATATTGAAATTTCGAATATTGTTCATTACTAAATTCATAATGAAGATTAAGTGAAGATTCATGCCCAATTCCTAAGTAAAAAATAAACTGTTGCACTATCAATATTACTGCTGAATACCGTATCATGAAATTTTATAAAATACAGCTTGGAAAATATTTTTCTATAGTACATATACTGTATACACAACACAGCATAGACCAAAACCAAAATATGCTTCTCAGATATACATACATCAAATATACCTTTTAATTTTGCAAAACCAAAATATTAAAACCACTTCAATGTTTTTAAGCACTAAACTTGATACTCGAACTGGCTTGTAAAATTAACATAAGTGCATCTGGAAACATATAAACGAATTAAGCTGACCATGTCACTGACTAAAAATATGCAGATTTAAAATACTGTATTCACATTAAAAATTACTATTATTACAATCACAACTAAGCGCTAAACCCATTTGGGTCATACAGCGCTGCTCACATTATAAAGATTCGCTTAGTTATGATAAAACCACTAAAGTTAAATGTCTGCATACCTTATTTGCTGCGAGTGTTCACATCAACTTTGAAGATTTATATGAGTTTATAAGTTTGAATC
Source organism: Cherax quadricarinatus (assembly GCF_038502225.1). Classification (NCBI taxonomy): domain Eukaryota; kingdom Metazoa; phylum Arthropoda; class Malacostraca; order Decapoda; family Parastacidae; genus Cherax; species Cherax quadricarinatus. Next base: position 9,348,122 of record NC_091328.1, read on the forward strand.
AATTTGAACCTGCAATGTACCTTCACAGCTAAATTTGATTTAGAGAAAAAATTCTTGTTCATTAATAGTACACCACCTCAAAGAAAGAACAAGTATACTTGTACATCCAGTTGGTGCTACATAATAAATTAATCTGATGGAAAAATGCAATTAAAATAATTTTACAATCTATAGATTTAAAATATACTGTATTCTTTCCTGCCCTTCCTCTTTTCTGTCACCATCCTCCTCTCACCACTATTCTTCCACCTCTCTCTCAGTTTCAGCACATTTTATCAATAAAAATACTTTACTTCTATTTATTGCCTACCTTGGACAGCTGTCTTGTACTTAGCAGACAGTTTATGAAGTTTACATCACACATTCGACAATGACCCAACAGGGGTTTAACATGCATGAGCGCACATCCCCCCTCCCCAACACATGCTCTCACTCGCACTCTCACTTAACTCACACTCGCTCAACTCTCACACTCGCTCCACTCTCACACTCACTCCACTCTCACACTCACTCCACTCTTACACTCACTCCACTCTCACACTCACTCCACTCTCACACTCACCCACTCAACTCACACACTCAAACACACACACTCACCCATACCCATAGTCTGGAAAGTGATATAGTGGAAGCAGGAACCATACACAGTTTTAAGACGAAGTTTGATAAAGCTCATGGAGCAGGTAGAGAAGAGGATCTAGTAGCAACCAGTGAAGAGGCAGGGCCAGGAGCTGTGACTTGACCCCCTGCAACCACAAATAAGTGAGTATTCACACTCACTCACTTTCTCTCTTTTAGCCTACCTAGTAACAACACAGCAACTTAGCATAAGTGTACTGTATTCATCAGATTACATGCATAAAAAAATAAAATGATACATATATAGCATCATGGTAACATCACCACTATCATGGGAAAGCACTAAACCCATAGAGTTCATCCAGTACCTTGAGAATGGGAGTAAGCAGGTTTGATCTAGCTGTAATTCCTTGGATCAGAAGCCCTTCACTGGCATCGTGGCTCCTTGCTGGAAGGGTGTAGGGCAACAATAGTACATGCATTATTATATTCATATCTTCAAATATTACCAACAATTTTCTAATGAAGGAACGCCAAGCATTTCTTTGAAAACCTGTACTCGCCTAATTGTGGTTGCAGGGGTTGTGTCACAGCTCCTGGCCCCTCCTGTCATGACTATGAGTGCAATGTACTTGAACCTCATTTAGGTTTAATATTTCTTACTCTTGAAACACAGTGCTTTAAATAATTTACAAATTACGTATTATTATTTTCATGGGGAAGCACTAAACCCATAAGGGTTGTACAGTACCAGGGAAATGAGAGGTAATTAAGTTTGATCAAAGGAAGGGGATTATTATATTGATGGGGAAAAACCATACCCATAAAAATTAGAGCCTAGGGAATAGGAGGTAATCAGATTTGATCCAAGGAAGCAAAGGGCAGCTCCAATTCCTTGAATCAAGGAACTGGACCTACCCTCTCTTCCCCTATGAAGGAATAGCAATGTATAGCAATAAAGATATTTCAGTTTATTGAAATTAAATTATATTTTTTGGTAGAATTTCATAAATCTTGTCAAGTCATTTTACCTAACATATTGTCGATAATTCTACCATCATAAATCTTCTCTTTCCATTTATTTAGCATTGCAACTTAATTGTATTATATGGATATTCTGGCAAAATTTAGTACTATAATTTTCAGTGATGCTAAATTTAACATACACAGAATATACTCAGAAAAGCCATCATAACTGTTTACCTTTGTTAACACTATAAAATACAATAAGGCCTTGATTTAACGGACGTCAATATGATGGGCTTTGGAAATATGGGACTAAATCTGCTGGGTCAATTAATTCAAAAACTGACAGTTGTTGGTTACAGAATTGTCCATTATTGCTGTGGTCACAGCAAAAACAAACTCTCTCTATCCACCACAATCACCATTACTGGACACCCACTCCCCCCTTCCCCATTGCCTATTAATAATACTAATACTAATAATAATAATCTTTATTTCCACAAGTACATGTACAATGTATACAGGCCTAGCTGACATCAATAACATACTACTACATAGAAAGCCACTTGTTATGCAAAACATTTCGGGCAAATTAGGTCAATTTTGTCCCTGGGATGTGACCCACATGAGTCAACTAACACCCAGGTATATGTACCTATTTTACTGATAGGTGAACAGGGACAGCAGGTGTCTTAAGGTCTTAAGGACACAGTCCTAATATTTCCACCCATACTGGATACTGAACCAGACTTCAGTGTGAGAACTGAGTGCACTAGCAATCGAGCTACGGGACACCCATTAACCCTTTCACTTTTATGACCCTTGAAATTAAGTGCTGACAGTCTCGATTTAAAAAAAAATTGAAATGGTAGATTATTTTTCTGAAAGTATTGACATTAAAAATGCAAAATATGGTGGCAAACTTAGTAGAGTGGATCCTCGATAATCGTAAGGCTTGAAAGTCGTAATTTTAAAAAATTGTAACGTTATTTTTGTCAAAACATTGACTCGCGAATCATTTGACTCACAAATAGTCGTTTGTCCCAGATGCGTACACATGGCTCTGAGCTGCCTTGCCCTCCCTTCCCAGCCAGTGTGGCATTGTTTACCAGTGAGTGACGGTCCCCTCACTTGTTCATACGAAATATTTCATAATTTTCCATTCATTTTAGTGCTTGCAACTGCTAAACAAGCTACCATGGCTCCAAAGAAAGCTCCTGGTGCCAGGCCTTTGGTAAAGGTGAGAAATATGACAATTCAAGAAAAACATCATTGAACAATATGAAAGTGGCATACGTGTGGCCGAACTGCCCAGGATGCATAAGAAACCCCATACAACCATAGCTTCCATCATGGCCAAGAAAGAGGAAATCAAGGAAGCTGTTGTTGCAAAGGGGGTAAATATGCTGACAAAAATAAGATCACCAGTACTAGAAGATGTTGATTATTATTATAATCAAAAAGAAGCGTTAAGCCACAATGGGTATACAGCGCTGCAGAAGATGTTGAGAAGTTACTACTGGTGTGGTCAGCAAAGTGGCAGATGCAGTTCAACGTAGATAAATGCAAGGTTCTGAAGCTCAGGAGTGTCCATAACCCTAGCACTTATAAGTTAAACAATGTAGAACTTAGCCATACAGATTGTGAAAAGGACTTGGGGGTTATGGTGAGCAGTAACATTAAACCAAGACAGCAGTGCCTAAGCGTACGTAATAGGGCAAATAGATTATTGGGATTTATATCAAGAAGTGTAAGCAACAGAAGTCCAGAGGTTATACTGCAGCTTTATACATCATTAGTAAGGCCTCACCTAGATTATGCAGCTCAGTTCTGGTCTCCACGTTACAGAGTGGACATAAATTTGTTAGAAAACATTCAGCGTAGAATGACTAAATTAATACATAGCATTAGAAATCTTCCTTATGAAGAAAGATTGAATACTCTTAAATTACATACACTTGTTAGACGAAGAATGAGGGAAGACATGATCGAAGTGTATAAGTGGAAGATAGGTATTAATAAAGGGGATATTAATAAGGTCTTGAGGATATCTCTCCAAGAGAGAACCCGCAGTAATGGATTTAAATTAGACAAGTTTAGATTTAGAAAGGTCATAGGAAAGTATTGGTTTGGAAATAGGGTAGTTGATGAGTGGAACAGTCTACCTAGTTGGGTTATTGAGGCTAGGACTTTAGGTAGCTTCAAATTTAGGTTGGATAAATATACGAGTGGGACGGGTTGGATTTGAGTTTGACTTGCAAATGAGTGGATAGTTATCAGACCTTATTTCTTGGGGAGCATTGAAAATTGGGTTGGGCAAATGTTTTGTTAGTGGGATGGATTGTAAAGGACCTGCCGAGTATGGGCCAACAGGCCTGCTGCAGTGATCCTTCTTTCTTATGTTCTTATGGATAAATGAGAAACAATTAGCAGGAGATAGTCTTATGCAGTCGCTTATTTGCGAAAAGGCTAGGCAGTTGCATGATGATCTCGTAAAGAAATTGCCTGCAACGAGTACCGATACAGTGGACCCCCGGTTAACGATTTTAATCCGTGCAAGAGGGCTCATCGTTATGCGAAATAATCGTTATGCGAATGAATTTTCCCCATAAGAAATAATGGAAATAAAATTAATCCGTGCAAGACGCCCAAAAGTATGAAAAAAATTTTTTTTTACCACATGAAATGTTAATTTTAATACACACAAACTGAAAAAGGCATGCACAATTAAATGACACTTACTTTTATTGAAGATCTGGTGATGATTGATGGGATGGGAGGAGGGGAGAGAGTGTGTTAGTGTTTAGAAGGGGAATCCCCTTCCATTAGGACTTGAGGTAGTAAGTCCTTTTCTGGGGTTACTTCCCTTCTTCTTTTAATGCCACTAGGGCCAGCTTCAGAGTCACTGGACTTCTTTCGCACAAGATATCTGTCCATAGTGGCCTGTACCTCTCGTTCCTTTATGACTTGCCTAAAGTGTTTCACAACATTGTCAGTGTAATAATCACCAGCACGGCTTGCAATAGCTGTGTGAGGGTGATTTTCATCCATGAAGGTTTGCACTTCAAGCCACTTTGCACAGATTTCCTTAATCTTTGAAGTAGGCAACTTCTTCAATTTCTCTCTCCCCTCCTCCGAAGCAATTTCCTCAGGTGTGGCCTCTTGCTCTTGAAGTTGATCTAGCAGCTCATCAGTGGTTAGTTCTTCATTGTCCTCCTCCACCAACTCTTCCACATCCTCCCCACTAACCTCCAACCCCAAGGACTTTCCCAATGCCACAATGGATTCCTCAACTGGCACAGGATTCTCAGGGTTAGCCTCAAACCCTTCAAAATCCCTTTTGTCTACACATTCTGGCCACAGTTTCTTCCAAGCAGAGTTCAAGGTCCTCTTTGTCACTTCCTCCCAAGCCTTACCTATAAGGTTTACACAATTGAGGATATTAAAGTGATCTCTCCAAAACTCTCTTAGAGTCAGTTGAGTTTCTGAGGTCATTACAAAGCACCTTTCAAACAGAGCTTTTGTGTACAGTTTCTTGAAGTTGGAAATAACCTGCTGGTCCATGGGCTGCAGGAGAGGAGTGGTATTAGGAGGCAAAAACTTCACCTTAATGAAGCTCATGTCCCCATAAAGTCGCTCTGCCACGTCTGTAGGATGACCAGGGGCATTGTCTAACACCAGGAGGCACTTAAGTTCTAATTTCTTTTCAGTTAGGTAATTTTTCACATTGGGGGCAAATGCATGGTGTAACCAGTTATAGAAAAATTCCCTAGTGACCCATGCCTTACTGTTTGCCCTCCACAGCACACACAAATTATCCTTGAGGACATTCTTTTGCCTGAACGCTCTGGGAGTTTCAGAGTGATACACTAATAAAGGCTTCACTTTGCAATCACCAGTAGCATTGGCACACATCAACAAAGTAAGCCTGTCTTTCATAGGCTTATGTCCTGGGAGTGCCTTTTCCTCCTGAGTAATGTAGGTCCTGCTTGGCATTTTCTTCCAGAACAGGCCTGTTTCATCACAATTAAACACTTGTTCAGGTTTCAGTCCTTCAGTTTCTATGTACTCCTTGAATTCCTGCACATATTTTTCAGCCGCTTTGTGGTCCGAACTGGCAGCCTCACCATGCCTTATCACACTATGGATGCCACTACGCTTCTTAAATCTCTCAAACCAACCTTTGCTGGCCTTAAATTCACTCACATCATCACTAGTTGCAGGCATTTTTTTAATTAAATCCTCATGCAACTTCCTAGCCTTTTCACATATGATCGCTTGAGAGACGCTATCTCCTGCTATCTGTTTTTCATTTATCCACACCAATAAGAGTCTCTCAACATCTTCCATCAATTGCGATCTTTGTTTCGAAAACACAGTTGAACCTTTGGCAAGAACAGCTTCCTTGATTGTCTTTCTGGTGCCCACAATAGTAGCGATGGTTGATTGGGGTTTCTTGTACAGCTTGACTAGGTCGGCTATACGCACTCCACTTTCATACTTATCAATTATCTCTTTCTTCATCTCTATAGTAATTCTTACCCTTTGAGGTGTAGGGTTGGCACTAGAAGCTTTCTTGGGGCCCATGGTCACTTATTTTCCAGAAACAGCACCGAAAATACTGTAATAATACGAAATATTCCGAGTGTATGCTTGGATGTTACCGCGGAGGCTGGCTGGTAAACAATGGGACGGAGCGGCACATGTGAGGCTGGCTGAGGGCACATTGGACGCGTCTCGGACGAAAATCGGTATGCGGGTTTTTAATCGGTATGCGGGGCAAAAATTTTGCGATAAAAGTAATCGTTATGCGGAAAAATCGCTATGCGATGCCATCGTTATGCGGGGGTCCACTGTATTTGTGAATTTAAGGCCAGCAAAGGCTGGTTTGAGAAATTTAAGAACCGTAGTGGCATACACAGTGTGATAAGGCATGGCGAGGCTGCCAGTTCACACAAAATTGCAGCTACAAAATTCGTTAAGTGAATTCAAGTACATACAGACTGAACAATTAAAAACCTGAAAAAGTGTTCACTTGTGACAAAACAGGTCTCTTTTGGAAGAAAATCCCAAAGAGGACCTACATTACTCAGGAGGAAAAGGGACTGCCAGGACACAAGCCTATGAAAGACAGGCTGACGCTTATGTTTTGTAGTAATGCTAGTGGGGATTTCAAAGTGAAGCCGCTAATAGTGTACCATTCTGAAAATCCCAGCGCATTCAAGAAAAACAATGTTATGAAGAATAAATTGTGTGTGTTTTGGAAAGCTAATAATAAGGCATGGGTCACGAGGGAAATTTTCGTCGAGTGGTTCAATGAAGTGTTTGGCCCCAGTGTGAAGAATTACCTCCTGGAAAAGAAATTGGATCTCAAGTGCCTCCTGCTAATGGACAATGCACCTGCTCATCCTCCAAACTTGGATGACCTAATTCTGGAGGAGTATGGGTTCATCACAGTAAAGTTCTTGCCCCCTAATACCACTCCTCTCCTCTAGCCCATGGACCAGCAGATCATTTCAAACTTTAAAAAACTCTACACCAAAGCAATGTTTCAAAGGTGCTTTAACATGACCTCAGACACTCACTTGACCCTAAGAGAGTTTTGGAAAGATCACTTCAGTATCCTCCACTGCATAAGCCTTATAGGTAAGGCTTGGGAAGGAGTGACTACCAGGACTTTGAACTCTGCTTGGAGAAAATTGTGGCCAGATTGTGTCCACAAGAGGGATTTTGAAGAGTTTGGGGCTGACCCTGACGAGCCTATGGCAGTTGTGGAATCTATTGTGGCATTGGAGAGTTCCATGGGGTTGGATGCGAGTTTGGAGGATGTGGAAGAGTTGGTGGAGGACCACAACGAAGAGCTAACCACTGAGGAGCTGCAAGAGCTTCAGCTGGAACAGCAACAGACTGCAGCTCAGAATATTGCTGCAGAGGAGGAGGAAGAGAGATGGAAGAAGTTGCCTTCTTCAGAAATTAAGGGAATTTTTTGAAATGTGGGGTAGGATGGAAAGATTTATGGAGAAACATCACCCTGACAAGGCTGTTGCAAGTCATATCGGCAACTTGTACAGTGACAAAGTCTTGGCTCATTTTAGGGAAGTTTTAAAGAGATGCCAGAAACAGAGCTCTCTGGACACTTTTTTTGCGAGACAGGGCTCCAGTGACTCTCAAGCTGGTCCTAGTGGCATTAAGAAACAGAGAAATAACCCCAGAAAAGGACTTGGTACCTGAGGTGTTGATGGAAGAGGATTCCCTTTCCAAACAATAGATTAATCCAATCTCTCTCCTCTTCCAGTCTTCCATACATTAAGAATCTCCAATAAAGGTAAGTGTTATGCTGTTAATGTTTCATTCATCATGTCCCATTGTATTGTGTATGTACATCTATATTTCATGTAAAAAAAATTTTTGTTTTAATACTTCTGGGTGTCTGGAATGAATTAATTGTATTTACATTATTTCTCGTGGGGAAATTGGATTTGATAATTGTCAATTTCGAAAATAGTCACACTTCCTGGAACGGATTATGAAAAACGAGGGTCCCCTGTATATTACAATCAAAAGGACTGCTAAACCGCAAGGGTTATACAGTGCAGGGGGAAAACTTATGTAATTACAGAGGAACAAAGTTGGGCAAAATGTATGCATCCTGGGGAATGCTAAACCCATAAGGATTACGCATCCCAGCAATTTTAAGCCAAGTTCCTTGCTATTTCACTAGTAGCCATTCCATTCTGTCAATCGAGTGCAAAAAAGTGCCCCTTCAACTGCCCAGAAGTTGGTAATTTGGTCAATTTTACACAGTCCAATCACAGAATATTTGAGGGCACTGTGCTTATGTAACTGACTCTGGCAGCAATCACATTGGTCTACATGAGAGTGAAAGGGTTAAAATGAGGGGTTTACTTTCCTATACCAACATTTATATTGGTGGTGGATCTAGTTTACAGTATATCTTTAGATTTTGCTTTTGCAATTTTTCTTATCCATATGGTACTATTTATAAAAAACCTGTTAATGTTGATCTTAAATTTGGATGTTATTTATGGCTAGGATGTTAGTTTGAAATTTCTCAATACAACAGTTCTAGAGTATATATATACATGAATACATTTATTATACATGACAGGTCTTTCTCTCACTTTCAGCTAAGAAGCCCTATGCAGTGCTTCTCTTGTATCAAGAATTTTTTAAAATCCTTTTTTTTTTTTTTTTCAACAAGTTCGCCGTCTCCCACCGAGGCAGGGTGACCCAAAAAAGAAAGAAAATCCCCAAAAAGAAAATGCTTTCATCATTCAACACTTTCACCACACTCACACAATCACTTTTTTGCAGAGGTGCTCAGAATACAACAGTTTAGAAGCATATACATATAAAGATACACAACATATCCCTCCAAACTGCCAATATCCCAAACCCCTCCTTTAAAGTGCAGGCATTGTACTTCCCATTTCCAGGACTCAAGTCCGACTATATATATATAATTATTATTTTCTTGCTAACTTTACCCTACAACTGTAACTTCTTCATCCGACCTCACTGAAGTTCAGTTCAATGTAATCATGTCTACCATTATCATCACAGGGATGCACCAAACCCATAAGGGTCATGTAGTGCCTGGAGAATGGAGTAAGGGTAATTAATCCAGTTTGATCCAGGAGAATAGCTCCAATTCATTGGATCAAGAGTCTTTCACCAGCATCCAGACACCCACCATAAAGGGAATCATATCTATACTTTCCATTACAATTCAACATTCCAATCTAATTTTCTTCTATTTTATCGTAACTACACATTTCTCAAGATAAATAATTTTAAGAAGTACATACCAGGGTACTGCATATTGTAGTCTTACCAAGGTCCTCTTTGTTTGTGTCTGCAATCAATGTGTAATCTTGTATTCACAAACAATGGACCATACTTGTGCTGTTCAAAGTTCTGGATCAGAGTTTAGTATGCTTTTACATTTGAACATTATTATTATAATCAAAAAGAAGCGCTAAGCCACAAGGGCTATACAGCGCTGCAGGGTAGGGAAGGAAGCAAGGGAATTGGATGGCAGAAGGGAGGGGGGATGATCAGCAGGTTACAGAAAACAGCGGGGCAGGGGATAGTACGGGGGTAGAGGGTAGCAAGAGATACAAGTAGAAAGGGCTGAAAGTATCAAAATTTGTGGAGTAAGTCAGTCGTTGTCAAAAAGTCAATGAGAGAGTCCGGATGAAAGGTGGGTCCATCAGCGAGAAGGGAAGGTAAAGAGAGAGCAGCGGGGCGAAGACGACGACAGAGGTAAATTCTGCGTGCTCGTTGATAAAGTGGGCAGTCCAACAGAATGTGGCTGACTGATAATGGAGCTTGGCAATTCTCACAGAGAGGAGCAAGACGCCTCTCCATGAGATATCCATGAGTAAGACGAGTATGGCCAATGCGAAGACGGGAGAGAGTAGTCTCCCAACCTCGACACTGGTGATAAGAAGACGGCCAGTAACCTATACTCGGTTTAATAGACTGAAGTTTGTTGCCGAGCATAGTAGACCAACGTTGTTGCCAACGGGTGTGAAGGTGGGAAGATATTACAGCAAAATAGTCCGTACATGGAATACCTCTATAAGAAACTGGTAGGTCATGTACTGCTGACCGCGCAGCAGTGTCTGCCTGTTCATTGCCCTGTACGTCAACATGACCAGGGACCCAACAAAAAACAATATCTTTATGCTTAGTAAAGATGCGGCGTAGCCAAAGTTGGATACGGAGGACTAAGGGGTGAGGTGTATCAAATTTTTGTATAGCCTGTAAAGCACTAAGGGAGTCTGAGACAACCACAAATGATGACACAGGCATAGATGCAATACGGATAAGTGCTGTAAGGATGGCATATAATTCAGCAGTAAAAATACTAGCTGAAGATAGTAAATGCCCTTGTACGACGCTGTCCGGAAATACTGCTGCGAATCCTACGCCGTCAGAAGACTTAGAGCCATCTGTGTACACAGCAATGGCATGAGAATGAGAGTGAAAGTGGTCAAGAAAAAGAGAGCGGGAAGCGACCGTAGACAGTTGGGCTTTCGAGCAAGGGAGGGAGAAAGAACAGACTCGAACAGCTGGAACTTCCCAGGGGGGTAGGGAAAAGTGTGATGCTACATGTACATAGAAAGGTGGTAGTTGAAGAGAAGACAAGAGCGAATGAAGGCGAAGAGAGAAGGGACGGAGTAAGCAGGGGCGGCGAACAAATAAAGAATGTCTACTAATATCAGTGACCATTCTATAAATGGAAGGATTGCGGAGATCATGAGAGCGTACATAGTAGCGCAGGCAATGGGCATCACGGCGATCGGATAAGGATGGAACGTTCGCTTCTGCATAGAGGATTTCGACAGGGGAAGAGCGAAAAGCACCAAGGCATAAACGTAATCCTTGGTGATGAATGGGGTTAAGGCTAGAGAGAGTAGCAGGAGATGCCGCTGAATAGATCTGGTCACCATAATCAAGTTTCGATAAAATAAGGGTGGAATGTAGGTGAAGGAGGGTTCGACGATCAGCTCCCCACGAAAGATGAGCAAGGGTTTTAAGAAGGTTCAGCCGGCTGTGACAAGTTGCCTTCAGAGAGGTAATGTGAGGTTTCCAGGATAACCTACGATCAAAGAGGAGGCCCAGAAACTTGACTGTATCACGTTCAGGGATACGTGAGCCATAGAGGTACAAAGGATGATCAGAGATGACAGAGCGTCTAGTGAAAGTGATTTGGTGGGTTTTAGTGCTGGAAAATTTAAACCCATGTGTGGTGGCCCAATTGGAAACACGGTCGACTGCATGCTGGAGAGAAACTGTAAGGAGGTGACAGTCAGCGCCTGCACAGGCAATAGCGAAGTCATCAACATAGAGTGATGACCAAATATTTGATGGAAGACTAGAGGCCAAATCATTAATAGCAAGGAGAAAAAGTGTTGTGCTCAGAACACATCCCTGGGGGACACCTTCAGCTTGGATAAAGTCCGGGGAGAGCACATTATTAACCCGAACACGGAAATGCCTGTCAGTTAAAAAGTTCTTAAGGAAGGATGGTAGATTGCCTCGAAGGCCTAAGGAGTGGGCTTGGGCTAAAATATTATACCTCCAAGTTGTGTCATATGCCTTCTCAAGATCAAAAAATATGGCAATAACTGAGTGGTTATTCGCAAAGGCATTACGAACATACGTATCCAAGCGCAGTAAGGGGTCTATGGTAGAACGTCCCTTACGAAAGCCATATTGACGAGTGGAGAGACTGTTGTGTGTCTCTAAATACCACACTAAACGTCTATTTACTAGACGTTCCATTACTTTGCAAACTGCACTGGTAAGAGCAATGGGACGATAGTGGGAGGTTTCATGTCCCGTAGTGCCTGGTTTGCGGAAAGGGAGAACAATGGCGGATTTCCACAGCTGTGGAAGAACTCCTTGTGACCAAATAAGATTGTAAAGGCGTAATAGGACTGCAAGGGCTGACTGATGTAAATGTTGTAGCATACGAATATGAATGTCGTCGGGCCCAGCTGCCGATGATCGACAAGCTGAGAGTGTTGCCTCCAGTTCTTGAAGTGTAAAAGGCACATTATACTGTTCTTCTCTGAGAGAAGAAAAGTCCAAGGGTGCTAACTCTCTGGCAGACTTTGAGGAAAGAAATGAGGGGCATAGATGGAGTCCCTGAGAAATACGGACCAGATGATTGCCAATTTCATTGGCAACATCTAGTGGGTTTGCTATATCAACACCGGCAACCCGCAGAACAGGAGCCGGGTCAGGAGAATATTTACCACTCAGTTTTCGTACTTTTTTCCAGACTGCACTCATAGAGGAAGCAGAGGTGATGGTGGAGACATAATCTCGCCAGCAAGTGCGTTTAGCGTCACGGATGACACGGCGAGCGATCGCACGCTTCTGTTTAAAATCAAGGAGTCGCTCTGTGGTTCTATTGTACCGGTACCTGCCCCATGCAGCGCGTTTCAAACGTACTGCACGAGCACAAGCAGGAGACCACCAAGGCACGCATTTCTGAGAATGCCTGCTCGAAGTTTGGGGTATAGAATGAGAAGCTGCGGTGAAAACGGAGGATGAGAAGAGGTGTAAAAGCTCATCGATGGAGGACGAAGAAGGAACCTCTTTAAAAACAGTCAGGTGTGAGTAAAGGTTCCAATTTGCCCGATTAAATTGCCAGCGTGGGGTGCGAAGAGGTGGCGAATATGAAGGGGAAGTAAGAATGATTGGGAAATGATCACTGTCATGTAAGTCCGGGAGAACAGACCAAGTAAAGTCTAATGCGGCGGAGGAAGAGCAAACTGAGAGATCGATGCAAGAGAGAGTATGAGTCCGAGGATCAAAATGGGTGTGAGTACCTGTATTTAAAACATGGAGGGGGTGGGTGGCAAGAAAAGCCTCTAACTGAATTCCACGGGAATCACAGTGAGACCCTCCCCAGAGGAAATGGTGGGCATTAAAATCACCAAGTAACAGAATTGGTGGCGGTAATGACGAAACAAGGAAGGCAAAATCCGGAATAGATAATGCCCGAGAAGGAGAGAGATATAAAGAACAGAGCGTATACCACCTATGTAAGTGGATACGGGCTGCTGTGTAATGCAGCGAAGTATGAACAAATAGCTGATGGTACGGAATATCAGTGCGGAGAAGAAGGGCACTTTCATTAAAGGTCCCATCAGGAAAAGGATCTGAAGAATACAATAAATTATAGCCTGAGATGTGAGAAATAACAGCAGAGTGTAATTTTGGTTCCTGTAAGCAAACACCAACAGGGGCAAACTGGGAGAGTAACATCTGAAGCTCACCCCGATTACCCCTGAGGCCACGTATATTCCACTGTAAAAAGGCCATGAATGGCAATGATAAAGATACTTGAAATCCGCAGGTAAGGGTTCCTACGGACTAGGAGGGTTAGAAAAGTCCACATGCGGAGGCAGTGGAAAATGTTCAAGCAGCGAAGGAACGGTGCGCTGTGAAGAAAGGAGTTGCGCAGATGGAGCAGAGGAGAGAGAAAGAGCGGAAGGTGGATCAGTGTCCATTGATGGTTTGGTCTCTGCAATATATTCAGAGATTGCTTCAAGTGTTTCAGAATTCAGAGATGTCGTATGGGAGACAATATTGGGAATGGTAGGGGGAGGATGAGTAAAGATTGGAACTGTATTGGACTGTACCAAGGTAGGGGGGGGCGAAAGGGTGGAGGGAACTGGAGAAGCGTGGCAGGGGACAGAAGAGACAGGAACCTGGGAGGTGGCAGAAGAGGAAGAAACTTGGGAGGGAACAGGGGAGGAAGGTACATTACGAGGAGGAGGGTGAACCTCTGCACTTGTAACTGAGCCAGTGAGAGGGGAAGAACTAGGGACAGAGACAGGGAGGGTAAAATGAGGAGGTGGAAGATGGGTAGGAGGTGTTACCGGACCTTTTTTTGACTTTTGAGAAGTAGAGGGACGATTGGGAAGAGGTGTCGTACGAGGTCTCGTCGATACTGAGGCTTGTAAGAGAGAACTCGAAGAAGCGAGATTAGACTGAGGCGTTGAAGTAGGGACGTCTGAGCCGAGGACAGCAAAAGGATTAGATACAGGAGTGATTATGGGAGAGGTAACCACAGAGGTGGGTGTAGAAGATGGGATACCAGAAGTGGGGGGACGTTTTGAAACACGGGAATAAGAAACACGTGGGAGTCTCCCTTGGAGGCGGAGATGAGAAACTGCCATGGCATAAGGGAGACCTTCTGTCTCTTTGAGGTAACGGATTTCCCGCTCGTTTAAATAGACCTGACAACGGCGAGAGTACGAAGGGTGAGCCTCATGACAGTTAAGGCAAGAGGGAGATCGATTGCAAGACGTATTAGAATGGTCATCGGCACCACAGACTGGGCATTCGGCGATAGATCTGCAATATTTCGCTGGATGGCCAAATCGCCAGCAATTTCTACACTGTTGTGGTGTAGGGATCACCTTTCGAACTTGTAACCGATGTCCTGCTATATAAACTGAGGATGGGAGTTCTCGGCTGTCAAAAGTTAAACGAGCCACATTGCTAGGGTATCGTCTCCGCCCACGGGCAGGAAGAACGTAAGTGTCTACCTTGAGGATTGGGAGATCTTGGAGTTCCAGCTGTTCTAGAATGTCGGTGCCGCATGTCTGGAAATTTTGTTGAACTATGGTATGGGGCAGAATAACGGTACCACTACAAGAATTGAGGGAATGATGTTTTTCAAGGGTGACAGGAACAGTATCTATATGGGAAAGACGAGAGAGCTCACGAGCCTGGGTAGCATTCTGTACGGTAATGATGCGCGTACCGCTCTTAAGAGCATGAAAAGAAATATCTTTACCAACATGGCGTAGGAGTGCCTTGCCAATACTATGGTCAGAAAGATAGGCAGTAGAGGAAGTTGGTCGCAAAGTGAAGAATTTAGTCCACTGTTCAGTCTGAAACTGAGCGTGGAAAGGTAGTGAAGGACGTGTCGATCTTTTCTGAGAAGAACGAGAAGGTGAAGGTGGAGAAGTATCATCAGCAGGTAATTGTCGTTGACGTTTAGGCGTGGGACCAGAGTTGGTCCGACGTGGAACGGGTCGGCGATTTGAAAATTGCCGCACCGTAGAGGGAGAGGCCGGAAGCATAGTCAGAGGAGAGCGAAGGTCTGATAAATCGAAGGAGTCAGTCGAGGCCTCAGTACCTGAAGCAGGTGAGGAAACAGCACCGGCAATAGGTACAGAGGCATGAGGAATGTCTGAAGAGTGGTCCAAAGACGAGGCGGGGTCAGAACGGGGTGCGGTATCAAGAAGGGGCCCGGGGGTAAAAGGTTCATGGACTAGGGCTGCCATGGTTAGGTTACTTCTTTCTTTTTGTTTTTAAGAAAAAAAAAGAAAGAAGAAAAGAAAATAAAAATAAAAAAAAGAAAAAAAAAGGGGGGACCGGGGAGGGATAGTTCCTAGGAGGAATGAAAGGGCCAGAAATCTCCCTCCGCGCCCAAGAGGACTCGACACCGCTAGTAGCGCAGATGCAGCATGGAACCCGTGCCATACCCTACCCTTCATGCCAGTAAACCAGCAATCTGGGATAGCAACCTCACATCTGCCGAGCTACCTCGGTGGACAAAAGAGAGGGCGGCCGGATATCCGCCACAAAGCATACCTCCTTCAGCCACCACCCCCGGAATCCGAAAGGTGGCTTCCAGAGATACACCCGTCGCCCAAAAGACACCCAAAGCTACTCCGGGATACCGGAGAGGGATCGGGACATCCCTAGGCAATCCAGATTCCACGGCAAACTACGCCACCGCCAAGAAACCTCAACGGAATGGGATCGACCCCGGTGTCCTTTCCTCTACCTAGGAACTAGCGTGCCTGTGGGAGAAATCCCAAAGGACAAAAAGAGGAAGGGCAAAAGGGAGGAGTGGGGAGGAGGAGGAGGAAAGGAAAAAGGGGAGGATGGGGAGGATGGGATAGGGGAGGGGAGATTGGGGGGTAATTAGGTTCGGTCTGAGGAAGAAGACCGATAGGTCTAATTCCTCAGACCAAGAGCCTCTTCACCACGCCAAGGAGCCCCCCTTGAAGAGGTACATTTGAACAGCTAATTTGCAATGTACAGCACAACAAATATTGACAATATATGTTCATAATTGTTAATACAGTACTTATTATAATACTGTATTCAAAAAGCATGCACTAAATCTTTATGGATCATACAGCAAAGAAAGTAGGGGTTACTAGAGGTGGGGTATAAAATTGCAACACTTCCTCCTAGCAACTACAGTACATCACCTTTTCATATATGGTTTACAGCACATTTCTAGGTTAGGTAAGGTTATGTTAGAAAAACTAAGTATAAAAGGCAATAAAAAAGTCCACCTCACTTTATTGCTGCATGCGGCAGAAATAAAACAGTCACATTTCAACTGTTCAAGGTGCCGTTAATAGTCACCCATTAGACTGCTTTCATGACAATTCCATGATGTCTGTGATTAACCCTTAAACGGTCCAAACATATATATATACGTTCACGCGCGTAGCTCCCCAAAGGTATATATAGGTTTTCTTTGACAGTCATTCAACATTGCCACATTATTATTATTATTATAATCAAAAAGAAGCGCTAAGCCACAAGGGCTATACAGCGCTGCAGGGTAGGGAAGGAAGCGAGGGTATTGGGCGGCAGAAGGGAGGAGGGATGATCAGCAGGTTACAGAAAACAGCGGGGCAGGGGATAGTACGGGGGTAGAGGGTAGCAAGAGATTGAAGTAGAAAGGGCTGAATGTATCAGAATTTGTGAAGTAAGTCAGTTGTTGTCAAAAAGTCAATGAGAGAGTCCGGATGAAAGGTGGGTCCATCAGCGAGAAGGGAAGGTAAAGAGAGAGTAGCGGAGCGAAGATGACGACAGAGGTAAATTCTGCGTGCTCGTTGATAAAGTGGGCAGTCCAACAGAATGTGGCTGACTGATAATGGAGCTTGGCAATTCTCACAGAGAGGAGCAGGACGCCTCTCCATGAGATATCCATGAGTAAGACGAGTATGGCCAATGCGAAGACGGGAGAGAGTAGTCTCCCAACCTCGACACTGGTGATAAGAAGACGGCCAGTAACCTATACTCAGTTTAATAGATTGAAGTTTGTTGCCGAGCATAGTAGACCAACGTTGTTGCCAACGGGTGTGAAGGTGGGAAGATATTGCAGCAAAATAGTCCGTAAATGGAATACCTCTAAGAAACTGGTAGGTCATGTACTGCTGACCGCGCAGCAGTGTCTGCCTGTTCATTGCCCTGTACGTCAACATGACCAGGGACCCAACAAAAAACAACATCTTTATGCTTGGTAAAGATGCGGCGTAGCCAAAGTTGGATACGGAGGACTAAGGGGTGAGGTGTATCAAATTTTTGTATAGCCTGTAAAGCACTAAGGGAGTCTGAGACAACCACAAATGATGACACAGGCATAGATGCAATACGGATAAGTGCTGTAAGGATGGCATACAATTCAGCAGTAAAAATACTAGCCGAAGATAGTAAATGCCCTTGTACGACGCTGTCCGGAAACACTGCTGCGAATCCTACGCCGTCAGAAGACTTAGACCCATCTGTGTACACAGCAATGGCATGAGAATGAGAGTGAAAGTGGTCAAGAAAAAGAGAGCGGGAAGCGACCGTAGACAGTTGGGCTTTCGAGCAAGGGAGGGAGAAAGAACAGACTCGAACAGCTGGAACTTCCCAGGGGGGTAGGGAAAAGTGAGATGCTACATGTACATAGAAAGGTGGTAGTTGAAGAGAAGACAAGAGCGAATGAAGGCGAAGAGAGAAGGGACGGAGTAAACAGGGGTGGCGAACAAATAAAGAATGTCTACTAATATCAGTGACCATTCTATAAATGGAAGGATTGCGGAGATCATGAGAGCGTACATAGTAGCGCAGGCAATGGGCATCACGACGATCGGATAAGGATGGAACGTTCGCTTCTGCATAGAGGCTCTCGACAGGGGAAGAGCGAAAAGCACCAAGGCATGAACGTAATCCTTGGTGATGAATGGGGTTAAGGCTAGAGAGAGTAGCAGGAGATGCCGCTGAATAGATCTGGTCACCATAATCAAGTTTCGATAAAATAAGGGTGGAATGTAGGCGAAGGAGGGTTCGACGATCAGCTCCCCATGAAAGATGAGCAAGGGTTTTAAGAAGGTTCAGCCGGCTGTGACAAGTTGCCTTCAGAGAGGTAATGTGAGGTTTCCAGGATAACCTACGATCAAAGAGGAGGCCCAGAAACTTGACTGTATCACGTTCAGGGATACGGGAGCCATAGAGGTACAAAGGATGATCGGAAATGACAGAGCGTCTAGTGAAAGTAATTTGGTGGGTTTTAGTGCTGGAAAATTTAAACCCACGTGTGGTGGCCCAATTGGAAACACGGTAGACTGCATGTTGGAGAGAAACTGTAATGAGGTGACAGTCAGCGCCTGCACAGGCAATAGCGAAGTCATCAACATAGAGTGATGACCAAATATTTGATGTAAGACTAGAGGCCAAATCATTAATAGCAAGGAGAAAAAGTGTAGTGCTCAGAACACATCCCTGGGGGACACCTTCAGCTTGGATAAAGTCCGGGGAGAGCACATTATTAGCCCGAACATGGAAATGCCTGTCAGTTAAAAAGTTCTTAAGGAAGGATGGTAGATTGCCTCGAAGGCCTAAGGAGTGGGCTTGGGCTAAAATATTATACCTTCAAGTTGTGTCATATACCTTCTCAAGGTCAAAAAATATGGCAATAACTGAGTGGTTATTCGCAAAGGCATTACGAACATACGTATCCAAGCGTAGTAAGGAGTCTATGGTAGAACGTCCCTTACGAAAGCCATATTGTCGAGTGGAGAGACTGTTGTGTGTCTCTAAATACCACACTAAACGTCTATTTACTAGGCGTTCCATTACTTTGCAAACTGCACTGGTAAGAGCAATGGGACGAAAGTGGGAGGTTTCATGTCCCGTAGTGCCTGGTTTGCGAAAAGGGAGAACAATGGCGGATTTCCACAGCTGTGGAAGAACTCCTTGTGGCCAAATAAGATTGTAAAGGCGTAATAGGACTGCAAGGGCTGACTGATGTAAATGTTGTAGCATACAAATATGAATGTCGTCGGGCCCAGCTGCCGATGATCGGCAAGCTGAGAGTGTTGCCTCCAGTTCTTGCAGTGTAAAAGGCACATTATACTGTTCTTCTCTGAGAGAAGAAAAGTCCAAGGGTGCTAACTCTCTGGCAGACTTTGAGGAAAGAAATGAGGGGCATAGATGGAGTCCCTGAGAAATATGGACCAGATGATTGCCAATTTCATTGGCAACATCTAGTGGGTTTGCTATATCAACACGGGCAACCCGCAGAACAGGAGCCGGGTCAGGAGAATATTTACCACTCAGTTTTCGTACTTTTTTCCAGACTGCACTCATAGAGGAAGCAGAGGTGATGGTGGAGACATAATCTCGCCAGCAAGTGCGTTTAGCATCATGGATGACACGGCGAGCGATCGCACGCTTCTGTTTAAAATCAAGGAGTCTCTCTGTGGTTCTATTGTAAAGGTACCTGCCCCATGCAGCGTGTTTCAAACGTACTGCACGAGCACAAGCAGGAGACCACCAAGGCACGCATTTCTGAGAATGCCTGCCCGAAGTTTGGGGTATAGAATGAGAAGCTGCGGTTAAAACGGAGGACGAGAAGAGGTGTAAAAGCTCATCGATGGAGGACGAAGAAGGAACCTCTCTAAAAACAGTTAGGTGTGAGTAAATGTTCCAATTTGCCCGATCAAATTGCCAGCGTGGGATGCGAAGAGGTGGTGAATATGAAGGGGAAGTAAGAATGATTGGGAAATGATCGCTGTCATGTAAGTCCGGGAGAACAGACCAAGTGAAGTCTAATGCGGCGGAGGAAGAGCAGACTGAGAGATCGATGCAAGAGAGAGTATGAGTCCGAGGATCAAAATGGGTGCGAGTACCTGTATTTAAAACATGGAGGGGGTGGGTGGCAAGAAAAGCCTCTAACTGAATTCCACGGGAATCACAGTGAGACCCCCCCAGAGGAAATGGTGGGCATTAAAATCACCAAGTAACAGAATCGGTGGCGGTAATGACGAAACAAGAAAGGCAATATCCGGAATAGATAATGCTCGAGAAGGAGAGAGATATAAAGAACAGAGCGTATACCACCTATGCAAGTGGATACGGGCTGCTGTGTAATGCAGCGAAGTATGAACAAATAGCTGATGGTACGGAATATCAGTGCGTAGAAGAAGGGCACTTTCATTAAAGGTCCCATCAGGAAAAGGATCTGAAGAATACAATAAATTATAGCCTGAGATGGGAGAGATAACAGCAGAGTGTAATTTTGGTTCCTGTAAGCAAACACCAACAGGGGCAAACTGGGAGAGTAACATCTGAAACTCACCCCGATTACCCCTGAGGCCGTGTATATTCCACTGTAAATAGGCCATGATTGGCAATGATAAAGATACTTGAAATCCGCAGGTAAGGGTTCCTACGGACTAGAGGGGTTAGAAAAGTCCACATGCAGAGGCAGTGGAAAACGTTCAAGCAGCGAAGGAACGGTGAGCTGTGAAGAAAGGAGTTGCGCAGATGGAGGAGAGGAGAGAGAAGGAACAGAGGGTGGATCAGTGTCCATTGATGGTTTGGTCTCTGCAATATATTCCGAGATTGCTTCAAGTGTTTCGGAATTCAGAGACGTCGTATGGGAGACAATATTGGAAACGGTAGGGGGAGGATGAGTAAAGATTGGAACTGTAATGGACTGTACCAAGGTAGGGGGGGGGAGAAAGGGTGGAGGGAACTGGAGAAGCGTGCGAGGGGACAGAAGAGGCAGAAACCTGGGAGGTGGCAGAAGAGGAAGAAACTTGGGAGGGAACAGGGGAGGAAGGTACAGTACGAGGAGGAGGGTGAACCTCTACACTTGTAACAGAGCCAGTGAGAGGGGGAGAACCAGGGACAGAGACAGGGAGGGTAAAATGAGGAGGTGGAAGATGGGTAGGAGGTGTTAACGGACCTTTTTTTGACTTTTGAGAAGTAGAGGGACGATTGGGAGGAGGTGTCATATGAAATCTCGTCGCTACTGAGGCTTGTGAGAGAGAACACGAAGAAGCGAGATCAGACTGAGGCGTTGAAGTAGGGACGTCTGAGCCAAGGACAGCAAAAGGATTAGATACAGGAGTGACTATGGGAGAGGTAACCACAGAGGTGGGTGTAGAAGATGGGATACCAGAAGTGGGGGGACGTTTTGAAACACGGGAATAAGAAACACGTGGGAGTCTCCCTTGGAGGCGGAGATGAGAAACTGCCATGGCATAAGGGAGACCTTCTGTCTCTTTGAGGTAACGGATTTCCCGCTCGTTTAAATAGACTTGACAACGGCGAGAGTACGAAGGGTGAGCCTCATGACAGTTAAGGCAAGAGGGAGATCGATTGCAAGACGTATTAGAATGGTCATCGGCACCACAGACTGGGCATTCGGCGATAGATCTGCAATATTTCGCTGGATAGCCAAATCGCCAGCAATTTCTACACTGTTGCGGTGTAGGGATCACCTTTCGGACTTGTAACCGATGTCCTGCTATATAAACTGAGGATGGGAGTTCTCGGCTGTCAAAAGTTAAACGAGCCACGTGGGCAGGAAGAACGTAAGTGTCTACCTTGAGGATTGGGAGATCTTGGAGTTCCAGCTGTTCAAGAATGTCAGTGCCACATGTCTGGAAATTTTGTTGAACTATGGTATGGGGCAGAATGACGGTACCACTACAAGAATTGAGGGAATGATGTTTTTCAAGAGTGACAGGAACAGTATCGATATGGGAAAGACGAGAGAGCTCATGAGCCTGGGTAGCATTCTGTACAGTGATGATGCGCGTACCGCTCTTAAGAGCATGAAAAGAAATATCTTTACCAACATGGCGTAGGAGTGCCTTGCCAATACTGTGGTCAGAAAGATAGGCAGTACAGGAAGTCGGTCGTAAAGTGAAGAATTTAGTCCATTGTGCAGTCTGAAACTGAGCTTGGAAAGGTAGTGAAGGACGTGTCAATCTTTTCTGAGAAGAACGAGAAGGTGGAGAAGTATCATCAGCAGGTAATTGTCGTTGGCGTTTAGGCGTGGGACCAGAGTTGGTCCGACGTGGAACGGGCCGGCGATTCGAAAATTGCCGCACCGTAGAGGGAGAGGCCGGAAACATAGTCAGAGGAGAGCGAAGGTCCGATAAATCAAAGGAGTCAGTCGAGGCCTCAGTACCTGAAGCGGGTGAGGAAACAGCACCGGCAAGAGGTACAGAGGCATGAGGAGTGTCCGAAGAGTGGTCCAAAGACGAGGCGGGGTCAGAACGGGGTGCGGTATCAAGAAGGGGCCGGGGAGTAGCAGGTTCATGGACTAGGGCTGCCATGGTTAGGTTACTTCTTTCTTTTTGTTTTTAAGAAAAAAAAAAGAAAGAAGAAAATAAAAATAAAAAAAGAATAAAAAAAGGGGGGACCGGGGAGGGATAGTTCCTAGGAGGAATGAAAGGGCCAGAAATCTCCCTCCACGCCCAAGAGGACCTCAGCACCGCAAGTAGCGCAGATGCAGCATGGAACCCGTGCCATACCCTACCCATCATGCTAGTAAACAGGCAATCCGGGATAGCAACCTCACATCTGCCGAGCTACCTCGGTGGACAAAAGAGAGGGCGGCCAGAAATCCGCCACAAAGCATACCTCCTTTGGCCACCACCCCCGGAATCCAAAAGGTGGCTTCCAGAGATACACCCGTCGCCCGAGAGACACCCAAAGCCACCCTCCGGGATACCGGAGAGGGATCAGGACATCCCCAGGCAATCCAGATTCCATGGCAAACTACGCCACCGCCAAGAACCTCAACGGAATGGAATGGACCCCGGTACCCTTTCCCCTACCTAGGAACTAGGGTGCCTGTAGGAGAAAAAAAAAAAAAAAAAAAAAAAAAAAAAAGGCCAAAAAGGAAGGGCAAAAGGGAGGGGTGGGGAGGAGGAGGAGGAAAGGAAAAAGGGGTGGATGGGGAGGATGGGATAGGGAACGGGGGATTGGGGGGTAATTAGGTTCGGTCTGAGGAAGTAGACCAACAGGTCTAATTCACTGCAATGGCATGAGAATGAGAGTGGAAGTGGTCAAGAAAAAGAGAGCAGGAAGCTACTGTAGACAATTGGACTTTCCAGCAAGGGTGTGAGAAAGAACAGACTCGAACAGCTGGAACTTCCCAGGGTGTAGGGAAAAGTGAGATGCTACATGAACATAGAAAGGTGGTAATTGAAGAGAAGACAAGCGAATGTAGGCGAAGACAGAAGGGACAGAGCAAACAGGGGCGGCGAACAAATAAAGAATGTCTACTAATATCGGTGACCATTCTATAAATGGAAGGATTGCGGAGATCATGAGAGCGTACATAGTAGCGAAGGCAATGGGCATCATGGCAATCGGATAAGGATGGAACGTTCACTTCTGCATAGAGGCTCTCAACAGGGGAAGAGCGAAAAGCACCAAGGCATAAACATAATCCTTGGTGATGAATGGGGTTAAGGCTAGAGAGGGTAGCAGGAGAGGCCGCTGAATAGATCTGGTCACCATAATCAAGTTTCGATAAAACGAGGGTGGAATGTAGGCGAAGGGGAGTTCGACGATCAGCTCCCCGTGAAAGATGAGCAAGGGTTTTAAGAAGGTTCAGCCAGCTGTGACATGTTGCCTTCAGAGAGGTAATGTGAGGTTTCCAGGATAACCTACGGTCAAAGAGGAGGCCTAGAAACCTGACTGTATCACGTTCAGGGATACGGGAGCCATAGAGGTACAAAGGATGATCGAAGATGACAGAGCGTCTAGTGAAAGTAATTTGGTGAGTTTAGGTACTGGAAAATTTAAACCCGTGTATGGTGGCCCAATTGGAAACACGGTTGACCGCATACTGGAGAGAAACTGTAATGAGGTGACAGTCAGCGCCTGCCCAGGCAATAGCGAAGTCATCAACATAGAGTGATAACCAAATATTGGATGGAAGACTAGAGGCCAAATCATTTATAGCAAGGAGAAAAAGTGTTGTGCTCAGAGCACATCCCTGGGGGACACCTTCAGCTTGGATAAAGTCCGGGGAGAGCACATTATTAACCCGAACACGGAAAAGTCTGCCAGTTAAAAAGTTCTTAAGGAAGGACGGTAGATTGCCTCGAAGGCCTAAGGAGTGGGCTTGGGCCAAAATATTATACCTCCAAGTTGTGTCATATGCCTTCTCAAGATCAAAAAATATGGCAATAACCGAGTGGTTATTCGCAAAAGCATTACAAACATACGTATCCAAGCGTAGTAAGGGGTCTATGGTAGAACGGCCCTTACGAAAGCCATATTGACGAGTGGAGAGACTGTTGTGTGTCTCTAAATACCACACTAAACGTCTATTTACCAGGCGTTCCATCACTTTGCAAACTGCACTGGTAAGAGCAATGGGAAGATAGTGTGAGGCTTCATGTCCCGTAGTACCCGGTTTGCGGAAAGGGAGAACAATGGCAGATTTCCACAGCTGTGGAAGAACTCCTTGTGACCAAATAAGATTGAAAAGGTGTAATAGGACTGCAAGGGCTGACTGATGTAAATGTTGTAGCATACGAATATGAATGTCGTCGAGCCCAGCTGCCGATGATCGGCAAGCTGAGAGTGTTGCCTCCAGTTCCGGAATATTTCGTATTATTACAGTGTTTTCGGTGGTGTTTCTGGAAAATAAGTGACCATGGGCCCCAAGAAAGCTTCTAGTGCCAACCCTGTGGTAAAAAGGGTGACAATTAGTATGGAAATTAAGAAAGATTTTGAAGGGTTTGGGGCTAACCCTGAGAAGCCTATGCCAGTTGTGGAATCCATTGTGCCTACTTCAAAGATTAAGGAAATGTGTGCAGAGTGGTTTGTGCAAACCTTTATAGATGAAAATCACCCTGACACAGCTGTTGCAAGCCGTGCTTGTGACTATTTCAATGACAATGTTATGGCCCATTTTAGGAAAGTCTTGAAGAAACGGGAGGTACAGAGCTCTATGGACAGATTTGTTGTGCGACAGAGGTCCAGTGAAGTGGCATTAAAAGAAGAAGGGAAGTAACCCCAGAAAAGGACTTGCTACCTCAAGTCCTAATGGAAGGGGATTCCCCTTCTAAACAGTAAGAAGATAATGCTCTCCCCTCCTCCCATCCCATCAATCATCACCAGATCTTCAATAAAAGTAAGTGTCATGTAATTGTGCATGCCTTTTTCAGTTTGTGTGTATTAAAATTAACATTTCATGTGGTAAAAAAAATTTTTTTTCATACTTTTGGGCGTCTTGCACGGATTAATTTTATTTCCATTATTTCTTATGGGGAAAATTAATTCGCATAACGATTATTTCGCATAACGATGAGCCCTCTTGCACGGATTAAAATCGTTAACCGGGGGTCCACTGTATACTGTTCTTCTCTGAGAGAAGAAAAGTCATAGGGTGCTAACTCTCTGGCAGACTTTGAGAAAAGAAACGAGGGGCATAAATGGAGCCCCTGAGAAATACGGACCAGATGATTACCAATTTCATTGGCAACATCTAGTGGGTTTGCTATATCAACACCGGCAACCCGCAGAACAAGAGCCGGATCAGGAGAATATTTACCACTCAGTTTTCGTACCTTTTTCCAGACTGCACTCATAGAGGAAGCAGAGGCGAAAAAGCCCACACAGTGGGCTTTTTTCACAAACAGATCTACCTGGGGTGGAAGGTACGTGAGTATTTATAGTCAGGTTCAGAATGTTGAGGTCAGGTGGAGAATGCTGCATCTGATGATCTACCGGTTGGGGTTATAGAATCTAAAATCTTGGGTAGCTTGGAAGGGGTATTGGATAAGTTGTGAGCAGACCTTCTGCAGTGTTCTATGTTCTTATGTGGGATAGCAATGAAGAAGTTTCTTGGCAAGTGGCATATAGGTGAGTATATCCACCACCCTACTGGTGGATCACCTGATCAACCATGTTGTTAGTGCATGCAGTCTAGTGTACATACCACAGCCTGGCTGATCAAGAACTAACTATTGGAACTTAGCAAGTTTCCTCTTGATGACTGATAGGGGTCTGGTGTAAATAATAATAATTATTTTTACAAGTACATGATACAACTTACACAGACCTAGCTGACATAAGTGCCATACTATATAGAAAGCCCCAGATTATGCAGAGCATTTTGGGCTACTTAGATTAATTTTGTTCACAGGATGTGACCCACACCAGTCAACTAACACCCAGGTACGTACGTACCTACTTACTGCTAGGTGACCAGGGATGGTGCGGCTCCTCCTGGGCTTTCTCAACCCATCCACTGATGATTCCAGGATTCTTCGGTATTGTGTGACTTATTGCCACAGAAGACAACACTCAATACCGAAGAATCCTGGAATCATTGCTTATCTCTATAACCAACAATTTCAACCAGAACAATGGCTTCTACAACATAGCTGAATCACTTGCCAAGAAACTTCTTCATCGCTATCCCACATAAGAACATAGAACACTGCAGAAGGTCTGCTCACAATACACCTTCCAAGTTACCCAAGATTTTAGACTCTATAACCCCAACCGGTAGATCATCAGATGCAGCATTCTCCACCTGACCTCAACATTCTGAACCTGACTATAAATACTCACATACCTTCCACCCCAGGTAGATCTGTTCATGACTTGAAAAAGCCCACTGTATAGTGGTACCAACACTCTTATATGGGTGTGAAGCTTGGGTTGTAAATGTTGCAGCGAGGAGACAGTTGGAGGCAGTGGAGATGTCCTGTCTAAGGGCAATGTGTGGTGTAAATATTATGCAGAAAATTCAGAGTGTGGAAATTAGGAGGTGTGGAGTTGGAAATGAATGGTATAAAATACCGACACAATCTCCCTTCCAAGCTACCCAAGATTCTAGACTCTATAACCCCACTCGGTAGATCATCAGATGCAGCATTCTCCACCTGACCTCAACATTCTGAACCTGACTATAAATACTTGCGTACCTTCCACCTCAGGTAGATCTGTTTGTGACTTGAAAAAGCCCACTGTGTGGGCGAAACGTTGTCAGTAAAGGATCACATTAAACTGCATATGTGTTTATATTTCCAGATGTGGAGTTAATAAAAGTATTAGTCAGAGGGCTGAAGAGGGGTTGTTGAGGTGGTTTGGTCATTTAGAGAATGGATCAAAGTAGAATGACATGGAGAGCATATAAACCTGTAGGGGAAGGAAGGCGGGGTAGGGGTCATCCTCGAAAAGGTTGGAGGGAGGGGGTAAAGGAAGTTTTGTGGGAGAGGGGCTTGGACTTCCAGCAAGCGTGCGTGAGCGTGTTAGATAGGAGTGAATGGAGACGAATGGTATTTGGGACCTGATGAGCTGTTGGAGTGTGAGCAGGGTAATATTTAGTGAAGGGATTCAGGGAAACCAGTTATTTTTATATAGCCAGACTTGAGTCCTGGAAATGGGAAGCACAAAGCCTGCACTTTAAAGGAGGGGTTTGGGATATTGGCAGTTTGGAGGGATATGTTGTGTATCTTCATACGTATATACTTCTAAACTGTTGTATTCTGAGCACCTCTGCAAAAACAGTGATTACTTGTGAGTGAGGTGAAAGTGTTGAATGATGATAAAAGTATTTTCTTTTTGGGGACTTTCTTTTTGGGTCACCCTGCCTCAGTGGGAGACGGCCAACTTGTTAAAAAAAAAAAATATATTATAGATGGGGTTGTAAAAGAAGTAAATGCTAGGGTGTTGCAGAGAGCGGTGGGATTGAATTATGGGGAATCAAGTACAAAATGGGAGTTGACATAGTTACTTTTTGCTGATGATACTGTGCTTATGGGAGATTCTAAAGAAAAGTTACAAAGGTTAGTGGACAAGTTTGGGAGGGTGTGTAAAGGTAGAAAGTTGAAAGTGAACATAGATAAGAGTAAGGTGATGAGGGTATCAAACAATTTAGATAAAGAAAAACTGGATATCACACTGGAGAGAGGGAGTATGGAAGAAGTAAATGGTTTCAGATATGTATTTGGGAGTTAACTTGTCAGTGGATGGGTTTATGAAGGATGAGGTTAACCCAAGGAGTGATCAAGGAAAAAAGGCGAGTGGTGTGTTGAGGTATCTGTGGAGACAAAAAACGTTATCAATGGAGGCAAAGAAAGGAATGTATGAAAGTACATATAGTGGTACTAACACTCTTATATGGGCGTGAAGCTTCGGTTGTAAATGCTGCAGTGAGGAGGCGGCTGGAGGCAATGGAGATGTCCTAAGGGCAATGTGTGGTGTAAATATTATGGAGAGAATTCGGAGTGTGGAAATTAGGAGGTATGGAATTACTAAAATATTAGTCAGAGGGCTGAAGAGGGGTTGTTGAGGTGGTTTGGTCATTTAGAGAGAATGGATCAAAGTAGAATGACTTGGAGAGTGTATAAATCTGTAGGGGAAGGAAAGAGGGGTAGGGATCATCCTCAAAAAGGTTGGAGGGAGGTGGTAAAGGTGGTTTTGTGGGCGAAGGGCTTGGACTTCCAGCAAGTGTGTGTGAGCGTGTTAGATAGGAGTGAAGGGAGATGAATGGTTTTTGGGACCTGACGAGCTGTTGGAGTGTGAGCACGGTAATATTTACTTAAAGGATTTAGGGAAACTGGTTAGCGGGACTCGAGTCCTGGAAATGGGAAGTACAATGCCTGCACTTTAAAGGAAGGGTTTGGGATAATGACAGTTTGGAGGGACTTCTAAACTGTCATATCTGAGTGCCTCTGCAAAGACAGTGATTATGTATGAGTGAGGTGAAAGTGTTGAATGATGATGAAAGTATTTTCTTTTTGGGGATTTTCTTTCTTTTGGGATCACCCTGCCTCGGTGGGAGATTGCCGAATTGTTGAAGAAAAAAAAAAAAAAGAAACAGAAAGGCCATGAAGGTCATGGAAGCAAATAAGATAAGATACAATGGGCATTACATCAACATGCAATAGGATCTTGACTGGAGAGGAACACCGACCCCCCTCCCCAAGACAAACATAACCCCTGAGGGTGAATAGGATCAAGTGTAGATATAGAAGTGGGGGAGGCTGAAGGATTTGTTTATCAATCCCCAAGAAAAACAGACTGTGTTAAGGAGGTTCAGGTAGCTATGACAAACAGCTTTCAGGGTTATGGGAACAGAAGGCCAAGAAATCTGATAGTATCCTGTTCAGGAATATGGAAGCCATACAAGTATAAAATGGTACGAAGGATAATAGGTTGTCTTGAGAAGGTTATCTGGTGTGTTTTAGCAGCAAAAAAATTAAATCCATGGTACAAAGGGCATCTTCTGCAATTTCACTGCCAAACCACTAGTTATGAGTGAGAAGAGTCAGACTGGAGGACTTGCCTAGCATGGGTCAGTATGCCTGCTACAGTGTTCTTCAATTCTTGTCCTTACCTCAGCTAGTGGAAACCGATTCCTGTGATGTCGTCTCCATTCTCAGCGCCTCACCTTTGGCACTATAAAAGGCTCCATTTTCATGCTTCAGTTTCACACCATTCAAGACTATGAAGCTGAACACATCTCCAGCCCAGAGGACTGGCCACCTCATACTACTACCACTGCAAGGTGGGTGGACTAATCATGTCATCTTTACCTCTCCACTGCCCCAACTGTGCCTATTGTGTAAGCACAATGTTTCAGAATAAAGGTACCAAACACTTGCACACTTCTTACTTATCTACTTGTTGGTATTATTTACCATTATTATATTGATCAATGATCAGGCCATCAACCAGGAGGCCTGGACTGAGACCAGCTTCCTGGTTCTGCTATATAAGTGCCAAATAAAAGCCTGTTGAAGATTTTTCAGGACTGCTGGTCCTTTCTTTCCATCTCATGAGCATGTAAGGTCATGTGTAAAACTTGCTAACTTCTACTGAAATTCACTATACACTCATTTTTTCCTTTCTTGTACTGTATTTCTTAATAGCTCTTATTCTTAAAATATTTCCTCTCACATCCAGACCTACTCTGAGACCAGGCTATGAAGGTAATGATCCTGGAAGCACAAAAAAAAAAAAAAAAAAAAAAAAAAAAAAAAAAAACAAAAAAAAAAAAAAAAAAAAAAAAAAAAAAAAAAAAAAACAGACTGTTAAGAGTGATCATCCTTGGAGCCATCAACAGATACTGTAAGCAGGTTAAATTAAATTCTCAATATTCTGGAATTGATGATGCCGAGAAGTTGAAAATGATTCAGGTGGAGCAAATTACTATTGGATTGAGGTCCCTGTCACTGTTCTATAACTGCATGGTGGTCATTTTAATCTTTTAGAGAATGCCTTCAAATTTGTGGCACAAGGCAGCTTCAATTATTTCATCTTAATTTGAAGGTAGACAATTTACAGCTGGATGTCATGTAACTGGTTTATATTGTCTGACAAGTTTTCTAGGGCAATGCTGAACTGCAATGTAGCACTTTCAAGAGTTTTTAAAGAATCTGCATGACATTCATCTGGTGCCTAAAAGATATTTAGGACAACAATGTTAAACTCATGCTGCTTCTAGCAGAAAAAGAAAAATTTGCAAAGGATTTTATCAATTTGCAGGGAGATATAGAGCCAACTGCTAATTAATGAACCACCACAGAGGTATAGATCAATACCATAGGTGTGCCACTGCAAATCATACATGTTGCCATTTTATAAATACTATTTGATAATTCGGTTAAAAATTAATAACATGATATTGTATGAGAATATGGTACAGTATCAGGATTAATTGTGATATTGTATTCAATATCACAATAATATTGTATGCAATATACGTTGACTTATCTAAAGTGTAAAACATAATAAACGAGATATAAAAATGGAAGAAACATGGTATACTAAAAGAAAAATTGGCTTCTTTCCCATCCACTAGATGGAACAAGTACATTTAAGACTAATGTGGTAAATAATACACAAGCATTAAGAGAAAAAATTATAAAAATATAGGAGTAAATATTTAAATTTATAAAATAAAGACTAAACAGCAGTCACATTAAATCATAAACATGCATTACTTAAAATATAAGTCAAAAGGATAGACTTATTCATAAGATGTGGCACAGCCTATGAAAATGCTTATACTTAAGATGTGATGCAGTTTAAAAGCTTACACTTTAAATGTGAAGCAGTCAACTGAAAGACTGACACCTGAAATGTGATGCAGTCAGCTGAATGGCTTACAATGAATAAATCATATTTTTAACATGGTCAAAGGGGACAATTAGTCTGCAAGATACATTTTAGTTTTTCCACTTCTTACAATATGTGCCCACTACACAATATCTGTAGTTTCTCACAGTTTTATTAAAAGACTAACTCAACCGAAGCTTGTCTTTCTTAATCTTACCTTCAATGTAATACAAACCTCTGATTACATAATTATCTATACATAGCAGCTTCATGATTCAAACTGTACAAGAGTGAACAACTCATGCAACACATTAACTGGTACTACTGAACCTCTCAATCATCATCCATAATGACAAACTTGCACCAAAGTATAAAAACATATACTTGATACAAGCTGTGTACACCTCTTCTCATTTTTTTTTTTTTTTTTTTTTTTCAACAAGTCGGCCGTCTCCCACCGAGGCAGGGTGACCCAAAAAAGAAAGAAAATCCCCAAAAAGAAAATACTTTCATCATCATTCAACACTTTCACCACACTCGCACATTATCACTGTTTTTGCAGAGGTGCTCAGAATACAACAGTCTAGAAGCATAAACATATAAAGATACACAACATATCCCTCCAAACTGCCAATATCCCAAACCCCTCCTTTAAAGTGCAGGCATTGTACTTCCCATTTCCAGGACTCAAGTCCGACTATATGAAAATAACCGGTTTCCCTGAATCCCTTCACTAAATATTACCCTGCTCACACTCCAACAGATCGTCAGGTCCCAAGTACCATTCGTCTCCATTCACTCCTATCTAACACGCTCACGCACGCTTGCTGGAAGTCCAAGCCCCTTACCCACAAAACCTCCTTTACCCCCTCTCTCCAACCCTTTCGAGGACGACCCCTACCCCGCCTTCCTTCCCCTATAGATTTATATGCTTTCCATGTCATTCTACTGTGATCCATTCTCTCTAAATGACCAAACCACCTCAACAACCCCTCTTCTGCCCTCTGACTAATACTTTTATTAACTCCACACCTTCTCCTAATTTCCACACTCCGAATTTTCTGCATAATATTTACACCACACATTGCCCTTAAACAGGACATCTCCGCTGCCTCCAACCGTCTCCTCGCTGCTGCATTTACCACCCAAGCTTCACACCCATATAAGAGTGTTGGTACTACTATACTTTCATACATTCCCTTCTTTGCCTCCATAGATAACGTTTTTTGACTCCACATATACCTCAACGCACCACTCACCTTTTTTCCCTCATCAATTCTATGATTAACCTCATCCTTCATAAATCCATCCGCCGACACGTCAACTCCCAAGTATCTGAAAACATTCACTTCTTCCATACTCCTCCTCCCCAATTTGATATCCAATTTTTCTTTATCTAAATCATTTGACACCCTCATCACCTTACTCTTTTCTATGTTCACTTTCAACTTTCTACCTTTACACACATTCCCAAACTCATCCACTAACCTTTGCAATTTTTCTTTAGAATCTCCCATAAGCACAGTATCATCAGCAAAAAGTAACTGTGTCAATTCCCATTTTGAATTTGATTCCCCATAATTTAATCCCACCCCTCTCCCAAACACCCTAGCATTTACTTCCTTTACAACCCCATCTATAAATATATTAAACAACCATGGTGACATTACACATCCCTGTCTAAGACCTACTTTTACCGGGAAGTAGTCTCCCTCTCTTCTACACACCCTAACCTGAGCCTCACTATCCTCATAAAAACTCTTTACAGCATTTAATAACTTACCACCTATTCCATATACTTGCAACATCTGCCACATTGCTCCTCTATCCACTCTATCATATGCCTTTTCTAAATCCATAAATGCAATAAAAACTTCCCTATCTTTATCTAAATACTGTTCACATATATGCTTCAATGTAAACACCTGATCTACACATCCCCTACCCACTCTAAAACCTCCTTGCTCATCCGCAATCCTACATTCTGTCTTACCTCTAATTCTTTCAATTATAACCCTACCGTACACTTTTCCTGGTATACTCAGTAAGCTTATTCCTCTATAATTTTTACAGTCTCTTTTGTCCCCTTTCCCTTTATATAAAGGGACTATACATGCTCTCTGCCAATCCCTAGGTACCTTCCCCTCTTTCATACATTTATTAAACAAAAGTACCAACCACTCCAACACTATATCCCCCCCTGCTTTTAACATTTCTGTCATGATCCCATCAGTTCCAGCTGCTTTACCCCCTTTCATTTTACGTAATGCCTCACGTACCTCCCCCACACTTACATTCTGCTCTTCTTCACTCCTAAAAGATGGTATACCTCCCTGACCAGTGCATGAAATTACTGCCTCCCTTTCTTCCTTAACATTTAAAAGTTCCTCAAAATATTCTCGCCATCTACCCAATACCTCCATCTCCCCATCTACTAACTCCCCTACTCTGTTTTTAACTGACAAATCCATATTTTCCCTAGGCTTTCTTAACTTGTTTAACTCACTCCAAAATTTTTTCTTATTTTCATTAAAATTTCTTGACAGTGCCTCTCCCACTCTATCATCTGCTCTCCTTTTGCACTCTCTCACCACTCTCTTTACCTTTCTTTTACTCTCCATATACTCTGCTCTTCTTATAACACTTCTGCTTTGTAAAAACCTCTCATAAGCTACCTTTTTCTCTTTTATCACACCCTTTACTTCATCATTCCACCAATCACTCCTCTTTCCTCCTGCCCCCACCCTCCTATAACCACAAACTTCTGCCCCACATTCTAATACTGCATTTTTAAAACTATTCCAACCCTCTTCAACCCCCCCACTACTCATCTTTGCACTAGCCCACCTTTCTGCCAATAGTCGCTTATATCTCACCCGAACTTCCTCCTCCCTTAGTTTATACACTTTCACTTCCCTCTTACTTGTTGTTGCCACCTTCCTCTTTTCCCATCTACCTCTTACTCTAACTGTAGCTACAACTAAATAATGATCCGATATATCAGTTGCCCCTCTATAAACATGTACATCCTGGAGCCTACCCATCAACCTTTTATCCACCAATACATAATCTAATAAACTACTTTCATTACGTGCTACATCATACCTTGTATATTTATTTATCCTCTTTTTCATAAAATATGTATTACTTATTACCAAATTTCTTTCTACACATAGCTCAATTAAAGGCTCCCCATTTACATTTACCCCTGGCACCCCAAATTTACCTACTACTCCCTCCATAACATTTTTACCCACTTTAGCATTAAAATCCCCAACCACCATTACTCTCACACTTGATTCAAAACTCCCCACGCATTCACTCAACATTTCCCAAAATCTCTCTCTCTCCTCTACACTTCTCTCTTCTCCAGGTGCATACACGCTTATTATAACCCACTTTTCACATCCAATCTTTATTTTACTCCACATAATCCTTGAATTAATACATTTATAGTCCCTCTTTTCCTGCCATAGCTTATCCTTCAACATTATTGCTACTCCTTCTTTAGCTCTAACTCTATTTGAAACCCCTGACCTAATCCCATTTATTCCTCTCCACTGAAACTCTCCCACCCCCTTCAGCTTTGTTTCACTTAAAGCCAGGACATCCAGCTTCTTCTCATTCATAACATCCACAATCATCTCTTTCTTATCATCTGCACAACATCCACGCACATTCAGACTTCCCACTTTGACAATTTTCTTCTTCTTATTCTTTTTAGTAATCTTTACAGGAAAAGGGGTTACTAGCCCATTGTTCCCGGCATTTTAGTTGACTTTTACAACACGCATGGCTTACGGAGGAAAGATTCTTATTCCACTTCCCCATGGATATAAAAGGAAAATTAATAAGACCAAGAACTATTAAGATAAAATCAAAGAAAACTCAGATGAGTGTGTATAAATAAATGTGTACATGTATGTGTAGTGTGACCTAAGTGTAAGTAGAAGTAGCAAGACATGCCTGTAATCTTGCATATTTATGAGACAGACAAAAGACATCAGCAATCCTACCATCATGTAAAACAATCACAGGCTTCGTTTTACACTCACTTGGCAGGACGGTAGTACCTCCCTGGGTGGTTGCTGTCTACCAACCTACCTTCCTAATTACTAGGCAGTGAATGTATGGCACTTCCATTAAGAGAAGGGGGAATTGATATGGTTAGCAATGCTGCTAATAAGTTATCCAGATGCTGTAATATACAATCACACTTCACTTTGGCAGTGATATCAACTATATTAATTGACTGAGAAAGCAATTTGCTGATGAGGAAATTCTTGGCACAGGTTGTACAGATGCCCAATATCTAAAATAATAAACATGAAAAAATATGTACTTATGACTTCTTATGCTCATTAGAAATGGCATCTCCCTCTCTGTTCTGACAATTTAACAAACCAAGATTAAATACAAGAGGTACTAAGCTCCGGATACTCTGTGGCAAGGACAAGATGGTCACAGCAAATGGGAAAATTTAACACATTTTTTACATCACTTGGAATCTGATTACAGTACAGGAGGCCCTCCATATTTGTGAGGGTTGGGGGATCAAGAACCTTGTGAATTTTGAAAATTCGCGAATGTTTGGTGTGCAAATATGATGTAGGGAAATATAATAATACTACTGTACTGCAGCGTTCGCAAATGTTTTGATGCGCAAATATTTTTTTTTTTTTTTCAACAAGTCGGCCGTCTCCCACCGAGGCAGGGTGACCCAAAAAAGAAAGAAAATCCCCAAAAAGAAAAAACTTTCATCATCATTCAACACTTTCACCTCACTCACACATAATCACTGTTTTTGCAGAGATGCTCAGAACACAACAGTTTAGAAGCATATACTGTACGTATAAAGATACACAACATATCCCTCCAAACTGCTAATATCCCGAAGCCCTTCCTTTAGAGTGCAGGCATTGTACTTCCCAATTCCAGGACTCAAGTCCAGCTATATAAAAATAACCAATTTCCCTGAATCCCTTCACTAAATATTACCCTGCTCACACTCCAACAGATCGTCAGGTCCCAAATACCATTCGTCTCCATTCACTCCTATCGAACACGCTCATGCACGCAAATATATTGTGGGGAAATATAATAATAGCAATTACTTAGCCTAACAATACTGCTTCCTTAACCTATTGAACCATGAACAACCATAAAACGCATGAAAACATCATAAAATATTTTTTCCCGCATTTGTTTGGTAAATATGATTGAGCGGCTGGGCATTCGCGAATGTGCAAGGCTCGCAAAAGTAGAGGGCTAGCTGTATATGCAACTATGGCATAAATTACCACAAAGAGCCTGTCCAACATATATCAAAACTGGCAGATAGCATTTAGTTAAAAACCTTGTACAAAATTTTCCCATGAGACTAATCCAGAAACTGCAAAACATTGAAGGAATAAAAGACAAACTATCATGGAGGATAAGTGATTTTTATCTGAGAAGAAAATGCAGATAAAGAAATGGAAAAATGTCCTCATAGGAAAATGTCACCAGAGAGATCCTACAAGGACCAGTACTTGCCCTGTTGTTTCTAATTTACCAGTATATAAATGGTATGCATGAAACTAAAAAAATCTATTAATATGCTTGTGGGCGACAAAAATACAATGCAAAATATGTAATAAAATTTACTAAAAAAAAAAAAACTTGGATAAATTGAGCAAATGGATTGACAGATGAATGATGGGATTTAATTTACAATATAAAAGTGCCATGTAATGAAAATGGAAATGGGGAAAAGCAATAACAGCCCACATGAAAAATTTACATAATGATAAAATATTAAAGGTGTCAGGTATGGATTTAGGAATAATAATACACAAAAGATCATTGCAAACGGATAACATAAATGAAATAATGTTGTGAAAAGTTAATATGCTACACTGGCAACCTGTAAAATAGTCTTCAGATATATGGATATGAAAATGCTAAAAATGAAAAAAAAAAATAAAAATAATTACAAAGTTGTTCAAAGTGTATTATGGTATCCACATCTATTTTTTTTTTTTTTTGATATACTGTATAAAGTCCCAAAACCTATTGCAAATTGACTCCCAAAAAATTATAAGTTAAGAAGAAATAACAAAAAACTAGGTGCCTTCACTGCCTAAAAAGAAATAATGAGACAAAAATACACATTCTCCATGGAGAAGTGGAGAGGAATTCTTCCTCTGTAAGCCAGGCATGTTGTAAGAGGCAGATAAAATGCCAGGAGCAAGGGGCTAGTAACCCCTTCTCCTGTATAAAAACTTTCATTTTTCATTTTAGGTCACCCTGCCTCTGGGATCTGGCTGGTGTGTTAAAAAAAAAAAAAAATACATGTACAGACTTTTTAATGTCTTAACACCTAGAAGTAAATACCCAGTAAGCACTGTACCTGGGAATTGCCAGACTTGTGGATGGCATCTTGGGGGATAGATTGGGTGGTGTCTTGGGGATAGGGCTTGGCTTTTAACCCTTTCAGGGTCCAGAGGCCAAATTTCAAAGTGTGCACCAGTGTCCAAGAATTTTCAAAAAATAATTTTGTTATTTTTTCTTATGAAATGGTAGAGAATCTTTTTTCTGAAGGTAATAAAACAAAAAGTACAAAATTTGATGGAAAATTGACAAAATTATGCTTTCACAAATTTTGATGTGTCAGCGATATTTACGCATCGGCGATTTTGCCGACTCGGACTCCCATTTCAGGCCAATTACTGTACATTATTCCAGTCAACCAAATTCTTAGCTATTTCACTAGTATTACTTCTATTCTATCGACTGAGCACAAGAAATCGCCAAGTCAACTGTTTCAACTACAAAATAAAGTGATCAGAAATTGGCAATTTGGCCAATTTAATGCAAAGTTCAAAATATTCCAATTTCAAAATAGGGTCCAGAATAAACAATGCAGGCATTCCTGGCACTAAACTAACATTTCCTCTGTTCATTAGTTACGTTTTTAGGTTTTACAAATTAATTCCATTTTGATTTTTATTCACAATGAATTTTTATTCAAACAAAAAATAGAAGATTTACTGTTATGCAATATTGTAATAATTGTAGAAATAATATCACCACATTTGTGAACATATATTAGACCCACCAGCTGGTGTGTATTAGATGTGTGAGGTCATTTGTTTACCCTTGAACATCGGCAAAAATTTAACATTTCTGCTACTTTGAGCTCAGTTTCAAGCCATTTTCAGTAAGAAAATCAATCAAAATCATCTCATTTTCTGTAGTGTATCTTCCATTCTATCAAATGAGACCAAGAAGTCGCAAATACAACTATAAAAAACATATAAAAAACACTGAAAAGTCGCTGTTTTAATCGAAAATTACGGTCTCAGTTTTTTTTCTCTCATTATGCACTGTGTGCTGCAGGATTTGTTTTATGTGGTACACACATACCACATAGATGTATTCTCTCATATCTAGGCCCAAATTTACCGCTCACAGCTTATCAGAGTGAGCTGAGCTCATGGCATAGATCTACGGATTGGACCCTCAACGTAAAGCCGTAGATCTACAGCACGGACCCTGAAAGGGTTAAATGAGCAGAGTTAGGATAACACCTCTTTACCTGTAAATTCAGTGTATTTAAAATAAAAGTAGAAAAACCCCAAAGACATAAAACAAACTGCATTCAGGAACTAAGAAATACAAATTGCAGAGGAAGAATGAAGGCACTAGAAATGCCCTTATTAGAAAGCAAGAAAAAAATTATAACTGTATGCTCAAAATAAAAACAATAAGTACAAGAAAACAGATATTGGCATGAGAGTGGCAAAAAGCTGAAGTTGACCCCAAAAGAATACAGTATGAACCATAAATACTGGAAACTTTAAATGTAAATATTTTTTTTTTATTATCACACCGGCCGATTCCCACCAAGGCAGGGTGGCCCGAAAAAGAAAAACTTTCACCATCATTCACTCCATCACTGTCTTGCCAGAAGGGTGCTTTACACTACAGTTTTTAAACTGCAACATTAACACCCCTCCTTCAGAGTGCAGGCACTGTACTTCCCATCTCCAGGACTCAAGTCCGGCCTGCCGGTTTCCCTGAATCCCTTCATAAATGTTACTTTGCTCACACTCCAACAGCACGTCAAGTATTAAAAACCATTTGTCTCCATTCACTCCTATCAAACACGCTCACGCATGCCTGCTGGAAGTCCAAGCCCCTCGCACACAAAACCTCCTTTACCCCCTCCCTCCAACCCTTCCTAGGCCGACCCCTACCCCGCCTTCCTTCCACTACAGACTGATACACTCTTGAAGTTATTCTGTTTCGCTCCATTCTCTCTACATGTCCGAACCACCTCAACAACCCTTCCTCAGCCCTCTGGACAACAGTTTTGGTAATCCCGCACCTCCTCCTAACTTCCAAACTACGAATTCTCTGCATTATATTCACACCACACATTGCCCTCAGACATGACATCTCCACTGCCTCCAGCCTTCTCCTCGCTGCAACATTCATCACCCACGCTTCACACCCATATAAGAGCGTTGGTAAAACTATACTCTCATACATTCCCCTCTTTGCCTCCAAGGACAAAGTTCTTTGTCTCCACAGACTCCTAAGTGCACCACTCACTCTTTTTCCCTCATCAATTCTATGATTCACCTCATCTTTCATAGACCCATCCGCTGACACGTCCACTCCCAAATATCTGAATACGTTCACCTCCTCCATACTCTCTCCCTCCAATCTGATATTCAATCTTTCATCACCTAATCTTTTTGTTATCCTCATAACCTTACTCTTTCCTGTATTCACCTTTAATTTTCTTCTTTTGCACACCCTACCAAATTCATCCACCAATCTCTGCAACTTCTCTTCAGAATCTCCCAAGAGCACAGTGTCATCAGCAAAGAGCAGCTGTGACAACTCCCACTTTGTGTGTGATTCTTTATCTTTTAACTCCACGCCTCTTGCCAAGACCCTCGCATTTACTTCTCTTACAACCCCATCTATAAATATATTAAACAACCACGGTGACATCACACATCCTTGTCTAAGGCCTA
Source organism: Cherax quadricarinatus (assembly GCF_038502225.1). Taxonomy (NCBI): domain Eukaryota; kingdom Metazoa; phylum Arthropoda; class Malacostraca; order Decapoda; family Parastacidae; genus Cherax; species Cherax quadricarinatus. The sequence goes on from NC_091328.1 coordinate 9,388,378, forward strand.
CTTTTACTGGGAAAAAATTTCCCTCTTTCCTACATACTCTAACTTGAGCCTCACTATCCTCGTAAAAACTCTTCACTGCTTTCAGTAACCTACCTCCTACACCATACACTTGCAACATCTGCCACATTGCCCCCCTATCCACCCTGTCATACGCCTTTTCCAAATCCATAAATGCCACAAAGACCTCTTTAGCCTTATCTAAATACTGTTCACTTATATGTTTCACTGTAAACACCTGGTCCACACACCCCCTACCTTTCCTAAAGCCTCCTTGTTCATCTGCTATCCTATTCTCCGTCTTACTCTTAATTCTTTCAATTATAACTCTACCATACACTTTACCAGGTACACTCAACAGACTTATCCCCCTATAATTTTTGCACTCTCTTTTATCCCCTTTGCCTTTATACAAAGGAACTATGCATGCTCTCTGCCAATCCCTAGGTACCTTACCCTCTTCCATACATTTATTAAATAATTGTAAATAATATAATTGTAAATAATGTAAATAATATACATTAATTTAAGATAGGACACCAAAAGTACTATGTATTTTATTCCTGTCACTAAATAGGTAATTAAAGGAAACAAAATAAATTTACAGACATGCAAGAAAAGATTCCAAAATATAAACACGGCCAATAGAAACTAATAATTTTGGACATGCAATCTTTATGCAATAGAAGAGACAGAAGCAAAGAAGGAATACAAGGACAACTTAAGGGAACATTGATAAGGAGAACCATGAATATAAATTATGGAAACATGCAGTAAACAAAACAGTAAGTACTTCCTTTTCATAGACTAGAAGACTGGAATGAGCAGGAAACTAAATGAATATAAAAGACCATTTAATTAATGATGGGACACCACAAACAAAATTACTCCTGTAGCATAGGTTAAAAAAAATTCTCCTGAAGTCCTTACCCTCATGTAAAATGCAGCAACAGAAATTATACAAAAAGGATATTCCAAAACTTTGTTGATCTGCTCAAATCTGCAATGAACACAAGACTTGTTCCAACAGGCTGCATCCTGTATTTTGAACCTAAATTGTTTATGTTAAATAATTAAGTACTTTTCATGATATCAAAAAGAAGACAAACATTTTTTTTTTTAGGAAATTCATTTGTTCATACACAAAATTTACAAAAGCAGGCGACAAGAAAATATCAAGAAAAAGTGCATCTTTAAAGTGTATGTCACAGACAATAAGTGGTCCAGATCATATAGCAAATTCATTCATTCATTCATACTCGTCCTCCCCCTCTCAAACACACACACACACACAAACACACTCGCTTGTGTGCACACACACACATATTCACACACACACTCACACACACACTCACACAAACACACACTTGTGTGCACACACACACACACACACACACACACACACACACACACAACCAGTGAAGAGGCAGGGCCAGGAGCTGGGACTCGACCTCTGCAGCCTCAACTGAGTACAACTAGGTGAGTACACACACACACACCTACCTCACACTCACACACACACACACACACACACACACACACACACACACACACACACACACACACACACACACAAACACACACACACACACACACACACACACATACTCTCACTCACTCACATATCTCACACACACACACACACACACACACACACACACACACACACATATACAACAGGCCTAGTGTCTAATCGACATGTGCCTACTACAAAATGGTAACTAACACACACACACACACACACACACACAATAGACATGAATAGCACAAATGAACTGACAATCAATTATACTTTATGAATGTTTATTGATGAGGTGACTTCACAATGAGGTTGAGTAATGTATAATACCCTGCTTGGTGGATCACTGTATACATGTCAACACATGATCATCTCTTGAAAATGAACACTTACAGATATCTAACAAAAACTTAGAAGTCAAAGTAATAAATATGCATCGTATATAACAGTAATAACAGCAATGATTCAAATATTTACAAGGCATTATATAAAAAATAATAAAGAAATCTATATTCATCTATACTGTTTGAGTAAATTTGTGTGGAAGTAAAAGAAAAATGTTTAATGATGCATTACGACTGTTTACAGAAAATAATTTAGCAATTAAAGATATATATTCTCTTATTTTTAACACTCTGATCACTGCAATGTACCAGTGTCCAAAACTCTTACTCAGGTAAAAACTTTCTTAAAATTGTGTCGATATTCACATCCTCTGTACTTACGAATGATTACCAAAATTAAAAATATGAAATTGTCACTGGTAATCAAGAGTTTAGATTTATTGTAAAAAATGTGAGGTATTGTATAGCTGAAGCTACTTTATTACTGTACTGGGTTGAATAAAGAGTAACTTAAAATTGATAGCAGCCATGATACCAAAAAAATTTAAAAATCCCAGTCTTGTATTACAATAGCTGATGCTTTACAACAACTTATACTAAATCAAAATTTTACAAGTTCTCATTATATTCAGTATACAATGTGTGCATTGAATGTGGGTGTGGGTGTACTAGACTTCTTTCTAATTTTTTTTGTTTAAACTCAAAAGTCTTGCCCCTAACATTAATAGCATGGTCATTTCAACAAATCTGAAGCAATACGAGCAGTGCTGATATCCAACCAATTACAGTATTGCCCAAAGTAAATAAGAACTTTCAGTGGCTATTCAGAGTGTGTGTTAATGTTGCCTGCAGTTTGATTCCATTGCTACACGATATTCGAAAGCTGGAATGATACATAATACTATGGTGGTGTGTTTATTTGAATATGTGTATTGATGAGGAAGAGGGAGGGCAAAAGAGGCATGTAACAGAGTAGTTGTGACATATTTGATCTTAGAGAGCAAGTGAATTGACTGTACATATTTGTTTTTCACTGATTACAATGGATCTTCTAATAATAGCAAGCTCTGTAAAGTAAAAGGACACAAGTGCAACTAATGTGACATTTTTATTGTGGCAACGTTTTGCTCTCCAGGAACTCTGTCAAGCTGTTACAAACAGTACATGAACACAGAGGGTATACAGTGGACCCCCAGTTCCCGATGTTACCGGTATCCGATAAATTCGGTTGCCGATGCATTTGATCGAAAAATTTTTGCCTCGCTTCCCGATACAAAACCCGGTATGCGATACGATTCGTACGAGACGTGTCCACTTGTGGCCTGAACTCCCCCGTGTGTACCAGTGTTTACAAGCCAGCCAGTGTGCGCGCATCTAAGGATACATTTGGTACATTCCATATTATCCATATTATCACTGTTTTTGGTGCTTGTTTCTGCAAAATAAGTCACCATGGGCCCCAAGAAAGCTCCTAGTGCCAACCCTTCGAGACCAAGGGTGCTAATGACTGTTGAAATGAAGAAAGAAATAATTGCAAAGTACGAAAGTGGAGTGTGTGTGTTGGAACTGGTCAGGTTGTATAGTAAACCCCAATCAACCATCTCTACTATAGTGAGCAGGAAAACGGCAATCAAGGAAGCTGTTCTTGCAAAAGGTGCAACTGTGATTACGAAACAGCAACCGCAAGTGTTAGAAAATGTTGAGAGACTGTTATTGGTGTGGATAAATGAAAAACAGATAGCAGGAGATAGCATCTCTCAAGCGATCATTGTGAAAAGGGTGATGAAAATCACCCTCACACAGCTATTGCAAGCCATGCTGGTGACTATTACACTGACAATGTTGTGAAACACTTTAGGGAAGTCATAAAGGAACGAGAGGTACAGGCCTCTATGGACAGATATGTTGTGCGAGAGAAGTCCAGTGACTCTCAAGCTGGTCCTAGTGGCATTAAAAGAAGAAGGGAAGTAACCCCAGAAAAGGACTTGCTACCTCAAGTCCTAATGGAACGGGATTCCCCTTCTAAACACTAAGACCATCCACACTCTCCCCTCCTCCCATCCCATCAATCATCACCAGATCTTCAATAAAGGTAAGTGTCATGTAACTGTGCATGTCTTCTTCAGTTTGTGTGTATTAAAATTAATATTTCATGTGGTAAAAAAAATTTTTTTTTCATACTTTTGGGTGTCTTGCACGGATTAATTTGATTTCCATTATTTCTTATGGGGAAAATTGATTCGCTTTCCGATAATTTTGGTTTACAATGAGCTCTCAGGAACGGATTAATATTGTGAACCGGGGGCCCACTGTATATAGGCTCAGAGTGAGGTGCAATACTAGTGGTGGTAGTAGTAGTAGTAATACAATATGGTAGAACAATTAACTTGAACATGAGTAAAAGGATATAAAAGCTATTACTTGGGTAACATAAAATTAGGTTAGACAAATATTTTTATAGGAGGCTGGATAGAGAAGGCCTGTTTCAGTGTTCATTCTCTGTAATGTGCTTGTGTAGTAGGAGAGACTATGTGATGGCAGGGTTTACTGTTTTCAGGAGGATTCTTGCTAAGACTTCAAAGATGGTGAAGCTGCCTTTGTTTTGTTAAATCATATTAGAAACAGCAATTAGTGATGATTCAAGGCACTTGCATCTGCAGAAATTAGTTTCTTTGATCACTAATTGGGCATCCTTGAATTTCATGAGATGATTGGTGGAATTTCAGTGTTGTACGCAGGAGTTGTTCAAGCTGTCGTTCCTACATGCATAAATGTGTTCATTGAGGCAGGTGTCGAGGTTTCTTGCCGTTTCACCTACATAAATCTTGATGCAGCCTCCACAGGGTATAGTGTAAACCCCTGCATTGAGTGGTTCATGGTGTTTTGATTTTGTCTTGGTTAGATCCTTTATTGAAGTGCTGGAAGCGATGGCGACTTTGGTGTTAGCTTGTGAAAGTACTTTAGAAACGCTCAGTGCAACCTGGCTGTTGGGAAGAATTATAACTTTGTTAGAAGTGGTGTTGGTGCGTGGAGAATTAATGATGTGAAGAGATTTTTCTTGCAATCTTTGATGAAAAAAGAAAGAAAATGTAAATCAGTGAAGGTTTGGTGAATGTATGTGCGTTCCTCGTCAAGAAACTCAGGACTACAAATTCAGTATGCTCTTAGGAAAAACCCGATAATGATGCCTCTTTTGGTCTTGGTATCTTGACCGGAATAGAAGTGTGTGAGATCATCCCCTCAAGCGTCACTTGGTTACATTACGTGGACGACGTCCTCGTAATAACTCCCAAACGTTCTGATGTACAGAATCTTCAGGCAAGGCTCAATGCAGTTGAACCAGCAATCCAGTTTACACTAGAAGAAGAGTCCAATGACAAGCTACCTTTCCTAGACGTCCTCATTCACAAAGCAGATAACAACCTAAGATTTCAAGTTTACTGGAAACCTACATATAAAAATGATCTCACAAACTTTTATTCCAGTCAGGATACTAAGACCAAAAGAGGCATCATCGGATTTTTCCTAAGAGCATACTGAATTTGTAGTCCTGAGTATCTTGACAAGGAATGTACATACATTCACCAAACCTTCACTGATTTACATTTTCCTTCCTTCTTCATCGAAGATTGCAAGAAAAGAACTCTTCAGATCATTAATTCTGCACGCACCAACACCACTCCTAACAAAGTTATAATTCTTCCCAACAGCCAGGTTGCACTGAATGTTTCTAAAGTACTTTCACAAGCTAACATCAGAGTTGCCATCGCTTCCAGCACTTCAATAAAGGATCTAACCAAGACAAAATCAAACCACGAACCAGTCAACGCAGGGGTTTACACTATACCCTGTGGAGGCTGCGACAAGATTTATGTAGGTGAAACAGCAAGAAACCTCGACACCTGCCTCAATGAACACATTTATGCATGTATGAACGAAAACTTGAACAACACCTGCGTACAACACCGAAATTCCACCAATCATCTCATGAAATTCAGAGATGCCCAATTAGTGATCAAAGAAACTAATTTCTGCAGACACAAGTGCCTTGAATCATCACTAATTGCCGTTTCTAATACGATTAAACAAAACAACGGCAGCTTCACCATCTCTGAAGTCTTAGCAAGAATCCTCCTGAAAACAGTAAACCTTGCCATCACATAGTCTCTCCTACTACACAAGTACATTACAGAGAATGAACATTGAAACAGGCCTTCTCTATCCAGCCTCCTATAAAAATATCTGTGTAACCTAATTTTATGTTACCCAAATAATAGCTTTTATATCCTATTACTCATGTGCAAATTAATTGTTCTACCATATTGTATTACTACTACTAGAACTTATATCACTACTACTACCACTAGTATTGCACCTCACTCTGAGCCTATATATACCCTCTGTGTCCATGTACTGTTTGTAATGGCTTGACAAAACTCCTGGAGAGGAAAACACTGCCACAATAAAAATGTCATATTAGTTGCACTTGTGTCCTTTTACTTTACATACTGTCGTAATTCTACCAACATTATTACAATAGCAAGCTCAATAATGACAAGAACACATAAATGTGTCTTATTTTGCCAGCCAACTGAATCTATTGGTGGTATAATGCTATTGTGTGCTAAGTTTCAAAAATAAGAAAACACTGAAGGAGATATACAAAGTTGTCTACTGGGAGATGTTAACTTTTAAAGAAATGACCAGAATACTTGCTGTGGCTAAACACCATGTGCTTTCAAAGACTTAGAAAAAAAATACAAGTTTCAGGACACTACAAAATACCAAAATAAAAGAAACTACTTTTCAAACTGGCTTTGATCTTTTTTGACACAGTACATTCACATGCATTGCACAGAATGTCAATAGATAAAAGTAAGTTGTTCCTAACTGCTCAGTGAATAATGGGAAGGATAGGCCTCATGACCAATGCTGACAAGAAACTGACTAATCAAGAACTGTAAAAATGATAAAGAATGAAAGATCAAAGGTCAAGCCAAAAGAATTTTCCCAGAACAGTCACTCTCAGTAGCAGCAGCAGTGACCAACAGCCAAGTGTGCCTAATACCCCTCAATCATCATTAAAACAAAGACTGTCCAGTTGGCTTAAAAAAAATAAAAATTAGAAGATAAATTGGTGGTATGAAAGACAATTCAGAGAGAGAGAAAGGGTTCTTGAGATGGTTTGGTCATTTAGAAAGGGTGGAGCAGGCTGCCCAAGGACTACAGTGGACCCCAGCTTAACCAAGATAGGGACCAAAAGAATAGTTCATTAAGCAAAAAATACATTAAGCAAATTTCATCATCCCACAGAAGTCCATGTTATAACATGAGACGAGTACTGAGATAACAATATTCCATATAATTATTTTTTTACAAAAGTTAAAAAAAAATATGTACTCACCAGAGATGGGTCTATTATTTAGTAGAAGCATAGGGGTGTTATACCCTTATTCTATTAGTGTATAACTAAAAAGTACAAAAAAATAAACAGGGTCTGATCATGTCTTTGACAACAGATGTCCCATTACATTATCAAAATATCAAGTGCTGTTGTTTAGTTGGTGTATTGTGTTATGTATTGTATTGTTGTTCTGTTGGTCATTGTTGTCATTATTATTATTGTTGAAGGGCCTCCACAGCACAAACCATACTGAGCCCTACCTCCCAGCTCCCAGGGATTAGGAGGTTGTACATCTTGGGAGGACATCTCAAGGGTGTAGCAGTCCCTACAGGAAACAGAAAAAGTATCCAGAGGACTCTGGTCAAAGGTAATGGAGGAAAAGAAGTATCATGTTCTGCTTTTGTTATTGTTGAGTTGAAGGACTATGACAGCTTCTAGGCAGACTATTGTTGGGTTCAAGAGCAGCGACAGCCTGTAGACTGTCACAACCCTTCAACCCAACAATAACAGACAGGATGTGTTATTTCCTTTGATTCACCAAAAAACCCAAACTTAGGAGAGGAACCTTACAACAATGTTTCGGTCTGTCCTGGATCGTTGTCAAATCACAACTGGGGTGGTAAGAGGCGAGAAAGCCTAAAGACGATATTGTGACCTTCTTTTCTTTACTTCTCTCAATATCTTGATATTTTTTCATAGTTTTTTGTTAAGCAATCATAAAATGGGGAAAAATAACACCACTATGCCTCTACTAAACAATGGTCCCATCTCTGGTAAAGGGAAGAAGTATTAGGAGGTATAATATTCAATATGACATGCTCCTCTTAGACATTATTATGTCCTGTCTCTCCCAAGGTGTTAAACAATTCAGATATATTTATAAACATTATCCCCTTTTTCCTCACATTTTAACTAATGATATGCAGAGAGCATATGAAAACTGTCTGTTGACTGCTGAGGTAGGAAACAGCTGATTTAGTCCCATCTGTGGAGACATGCCAGGTGATAATACTGCATTTTTATAAACATTATCTGGTCATACAAGGAAGGAGTCATTACTGAAGACCAGAGAAGAAGGCCTGAAGCCTGGAATTTGGTCATTAAATGAACAGAAGTCTGTCATTAAGTGGGGGAAAGAGTCCTAGTTTTTTGTGGTCATTAGTCAAAATTACATTGTGTGAATGATTGTTAAAGGAAGGAGGTGGAGGATTACTAGAAATCTGGAATGGATTGAAAGTGGCACAGGAGATATCTCATGAAGGGTTGAAGGGAAGGGATGAATTAAGTTTTAAGTGGTAGGAGCTTGAGCATCCCCCAGGCATGTGTGAGTGTTTGACTAGAGTGGAGACAAAGTGGTTTCTGAAATTTGGCATGCTATCAGTGTAAGAAAAGTAACAATTATACAGGAATTCAAAGAAAGCAACTTGCCAGACTCAAGTTCAGGGGGTGGGAAGCACAGTGCACACACACACTGAAGAATGCACGGGGATGATGCAGCTTGGCAAATCACTTGAACTGTGATATCCGTGCACTTCTGGCAAGACAGCTATTGAACAACTGATAGTGAATGCATTTTTGGGTCACCTTGCCTTGAATAATTACACTGTTTTGCACATGCATGCATGTACATGAATGTGTATGTACTCTATTGCATGGGGAATGTACATTCACACACATGCATGCACACACACACATGCATGCACACACACACACTGTCATGGGCAGTTGCTGGGGAGTAGCAAGAATGCAGTTGGTTTTCTTTTCTGGCTCAGGCCTGCATATTAATGTTAGCCTCCGAGTTTCCCTCTTCTCTTGCCCCCCTTCTCACCTGGAACACTTTAGCAGATCCTCTGTACACAATAACTATTTCTGCCTGCTAATCCTCAAAACCTCAGGCCTTTTACATCATTTATAATGACAACTGTTGCCATAACAGCTAAATCACTGAACGACCACTACATTAGCTGGTGTCAATTCATAAACCTTTATAAACTTTATCCATTTTGTCCATATAATTGTTTAATGAAGTTAATTCAATACTGTAGTAATAAAATAGATGTGTGCAAAACAGGGAGTCTGACAACACACACACACACACTACTCTCCTACAATTACCGGTCATCTGGAAAATCACAGTTTGGTAAATCATCATGTAACTAAAAAGGTATGAGAAAATAAATACATATGGCAACTGGGATCCTCAAAATTCAGCAGAGTATCCTATAAATATGAAAGCTGCAAGAGTGCTAATGATGACCTTAGAGAACACACTCAACGTGCAATACAATGCCCTCATTATGTATCCTATGTTTGGTGTTACCTGTTCACCTTTTATGCCTGATAAATGCTCTTCTGCACTTACTATGAATTAATTTTAGAGTCCCTTTCTTTCTTATGACTTATGTTTCCTTATATCACAGTCAAATTAAAACATTGGTAATCATTTACTGAGTAAAATCATGAAACTTTGGTGTGGTGTGTATGCTTGTGTTAGTTGCCTTGATTCGGTGTTCATTAACGTAAGTTACTATATTTTATTGACATAAGAATGAGTACCCAGGTTCAGTGTACTATAACCTCACGCAGGGTTCAGCCTTTCTAGCATATTGGCAACACAGTTACACTGAATGAGTTATGTAATACATGTACAGAAAATCTCTGGTGATTATTTTGTCTTTGGGAAAGTATTATCTGGGTACATGCTTGATGTGGACATGAACTGTCTGTACTAAAATCAATTCATGCAAACCATACACATTTCTGCAAATGTGAAAAACATTTTATACAGAACAAAGTAGAGGAAACATTACTCATGAAATATTTACAAACTGAAAGATTTTTATGAAATAATCCTATATTACAATAAAATAAAATTTCAACAATAACATTATGAAAGATTTTCATTGCAAATAACTCGATATAAAGAGAAAAAAAAAAACTATGTTTAAGACAAATTCCTAAGGAAATAAACCTGCTGACTATACTTTTTCACAATTACTATATATATATATATATATATATATATATATATATATATATATATATATATATATATATATATATATATATATATATATATATATATATATATATACAGTGGACCCCCGCATAACGATTACCTCCGAATGCGACCAATTATGTAAGTGTATTTATGTAAGTGCGTTTGTACGTGTATGTTTGGGGGTCTGAAATGGACTAATCTACTTCACAATATTCCTTATGGGAAAAAATTCGGTCAGTACTGGCACCTGAACATACTACTGGAATGAAAAAAGTTCGTTAACCGGGGGTCCACTGTATATATAAATATATATATATATATAAATATATATATATATATATATATATATATAAATATATATATATATATATATATATATAAATATATATATATATATATATATATATATAAATATATATATATATATATATATATATATATATATATATATATATATATATATATATATATATATATATATATATATATATATATATATATATACGTCGTGCCGAATAGGCAGAACTTGCGATCTTGGCTTAAATAGTAACGCTCATCTTGCCATATAAGACAAGTGAAAATTTGTGTATGCAATAATTTCGCCAAAATCATTCTGAACCGAACGAAAAAATATATTTGATTGTGTTTGTTTAGTACTAAATTATTGTAAATGTATTTAATATATATTTAGTTGGGTTAGGCTAAAATAAATTGCTCTTGTTATAATAAGGTTAGGTAAGTTTTCTAAGATTCTTTTGGTGCAAAATTAAAATTTTTTTCATTAACATTAATGAAAAAAATATATCTTTAAACGTATAAGAGAAAATTTTAGAAAGGACTTAATTTTAAATGAGTTCTTGCTAATTGACCAGTTTTACATATTCGGCACGACATATATATATACTGTATATATGTATGTGTGTGTGTGTGTGTGTGTGTGTGTGTGTGTGTGTGTGTGTGTGTGTGTTTGTGTGTGTGTGTGTGTGTGTGTGTGTGTGTTTGTGTGTTTGTGTGTGTGTGTGTGTGTGTGTGTGTGTGTGTGTGTGTGTGTGTGTGTGTGTGTGTGTGTGTGTGTGTGTGTGTGTGTGTGTGTGTGTGTGTGTGTGTGTGTGTGTGTGTGTAAATTTTTATAAGCATCAAATTTATTTGCAATATTTTAGATTAAACTTCAAGTAAAAATATTTGCAAAGGAGATACTTTCCAGAAATTCAAAATAAGAATGCACAAGGTAATCTCCACATCAACTGTATTTTTCAACAGCACCACAGGGACTATCATTGATACAGGAAATTATTTTGTATAGCATTGTATGAAAATTAATTATTTAAGGACTATTGCAGTAAGTATATGTTTAAAGCTTATTTGCTTCTTCAATAAACAAGATGAAAGTCTAACCCATTCTGAGTCTTACCATATACATGTCTCAGCTGACAACATCCACCTCCCGAGGAGAAGCACCTAGCAGGTTTTCTGGAGTTTGGTGTTGCTGTTGCTGCTGTTGCTGAAGATGGTGATCGTCTTCTCTGTCTTGGAATTCAAAGTCGTTAGACTGAGTTTGTTCAGCTTCACTTGTTGCCTGTTTGATAGCCTCTCTGTATGGCCCCCTCTTCCTCTTGTTATACCTCATCTGAAAAATTGAGCTTCATACATTTTGCATTGGGTATTAGGTGCACATGTAGGCATTTTATGCTTTAACATATACAGCATGTAAATATACATACAAATATTACCTCTCAGTCCACAGCAGGATTCAAACCTGTACATTCTGTATCAAAGTGAACAGTACTTTAGCCACTCAGCCAGATCCCAGATCTGAGTCTGTAGGCGTGCAGGTTTTAATCCTGCTGTGGACTGAGAGATAATGTTTGTAAATAATTTCACCTGTTTGCAAATTGTTAAGCATACAGTACATACAAATTTGACAAATGAATGACTACCATGAAAAAACAATTCTGTAAGAAAGGGATGTTCTATCAAATTAGAGGCAGTGATTGTATGTGATTTAAATATTTTTCTTTATTCAGGCTCGATGAAACACACTATGAATGGTTACCCATCAGAATTCCCAACTAACACAAGAATTGGATGCAAGGCAACAATGTTTAAAGTTGCGAGGAGGAGGAGGTGGAGATGCCATATTTGAGATCATGCATGGTGTGAAGAAATTAGAAGACAGCAAAAAAAAAACAGCAGTACTCCTTCCCCACCCTTGATGGCTTATTCCATTTTCTCCACTTCCAAATTTTGTTCTCCCATTCTCACTTATTCTATATTCTCTTATAAGGGAATGAAGAATAACTGTGCATAGGGTATTAACTGGGTATAAAAACAGATAATGCAAAATTATATTCAGTTCACAAAAATTGCTGGATTTTTATTTAAATAGTAATGTAATGCTATATAGCCAAGGACTCGACTGACATATTACACATTACATTAAGTACTGTATCTAAATTTAAGAAATCAAAAGAAATTTTATGTACAGGTATATATGTAGCACAGTATATATTCTTTCATTCTCTAGCTGATAATGGTTTATTCCACTCTCTTATCATTCTTGTATGTTTAATTAAGCTTAATGCTTGTCTTGCATCTTTCCCTCTACTTTTGTAGAGGGAAAACAGTCATCGTTCTTTAGACACATTCTTCCATTCTGATGCAGGAATACAGCCAATTATTAAAGTTTTCCAGAATATTTTGTTTATTTCTAAGTGACTATAATGTTTTCATTCCAAGTGGAAGCTAGGCATAACAATATATACACATGGTAGTCTCACCTTGAACATTTGAAGAAAGGGCTGCAAAGTATTAGCTGGCATGAGAGAGGATGTGGAGGAGCCATACCAACTAACATGAGCCTGCTGCCACTTAGTGTCACCACTTCCTTCACGTAAGACACGAATTGCCATCACCTTCAGAGCAACAGAATAACCAGGCTGACTATGTGCAATATATTTGTTTTTAATAATGGTAACAACCTTAATAATAATAAATCACATTAAAATCTGTTTACCAAAGAGCAACCTCAAATCTCAAAAAATGCTACAGTAGTTACCCACTCAACTGAATTACTACCTATTCATCTGCATCTGCTGCTACATATCCAGAGGTTATATGCCCTGATCAAACACCCTCTAGACAACACAACATTTAAAACACAGTATGACTGAGCTTGTTTCATTCCTATTACAATATGTTCCCATTAAACTTTTTTTTTTTTGTACTAATAAATTTTTCCCATTCAAAGATGAAGGCTATCTTTTCATTACTATAACCCCACTAGCCTCCTTCCTGTTTGCTCTCCTTACAATTCATTCATATACTGTTTTTTAATGAGCTTAAGTTTTCTTATTGAATCCTTTGCAAAGACGAGTTGTCAACTTTTTGTGTGTGATGACTAACTACTGGATTGATTGTCCACAGCAGAAGCCTATTCATGCAGGTTCTGGAGCTAATACTTTGGAATAATTGTGAGAATAATGTGGTATCACCCATCTTCATTGGTGGTCATATATTGGACTTGCTTCTCTCTGCTGCCAATTCTCAGAACAATAAAGATGCTGAAGTAATACCTCTCGATATTACTCTGTCTGATTATAGTATCATTACTTTGTCTTGATATTTCAGTGCCTCCTCCTTGTTAGCGCATGTCTTTCCGTAAATATACACAGAAACTTGGATTTGGATCAGGTTGCTAAGATGAGGAGAGATATTTGGGCAAGGTATTTGCATCTGCTCTGTATGCTGACCAGTTAGCAAAGATTCATAATGAGGTGTTTTGTTCTTGTGGCTGTGTCTAGCAAGTTCTATCCTTTGATCATTAAAAGAATCTTGATTCATGACTTTGCCCACCTACATAGGCCTCATAGGTGTGCAAAGCACTGATTGTGCAGATTGTGTGTGCATACTCCTGAATCATGGTCTGATTATACAGAAGCCCTTTAGAAGTCATGAACAGGATATCAGCTCAAAAGGTTGAATATTACTAGGGAGAAAAAAACGAATCTTGTCATGGAAATTAGCTCTTGTTCACCCACGTGAATGACCTACTTGGTCGTATATTTGAGTCTTCTTTACCTACCTCTGATTCTGTTTTTCAGCTGACCTCAGCCTTCTCTGATTATCACTGGCTGACAATGGCTTCAGTTTATGTTTAAAAACGTGTTTCCAACTAATTTTGGGATGCCGAATTCAAATCTGAACTTAAGTTTTACTCCAACCTATACAGTTTCTGTGAAATAAAACACCATGGTGAATGATTTCACCAGACATAGTCATCATGGAGAAGAGATATTAAGTAAACCCAGCAATTAGTCTGAGGGCTGACTATTGCTGGACACTGGTGCAGGAAAGCAATAATGAACACAAGTGCAAAAAACTGATAACTGTGATGTAAATATGTACAGTATGTATGTATGACTGTAGGGAAATTTCTGTTATTTATGTTATGCATTTATATAATGAATTTGCATTAAGAAAAATTTGTTTCTGTCATTGCATGCACCACACTGAATATCAACTTTAAATGGCCAAAATAAAGACCATAGGATTTCAAAACCCTTATGTCATTAGTGCATAAGTTAGTTTAACCCTTTTACTGTCCAGATTAAAAAAAAAAAAATTTAATCTAATATGGTAGAGAATCTTTTTCTGAAGGTAATGACACCAAAAGTACAAAAATTTGATGGAAAACTTATGGAATTACACAGGCACAAAATTAGTAGTCTTGGCACAATTTATGCATTGGCAATTTTGTCCGACGAGTTCTATTTTAAGTCAATTCCACCGTTTCCTTTGACCAAATTCTTAGTAGTACGCCTTTCATTCTGTCAACTCAGGTACCCTGGCCTCAATGATGTAGGTCCACATGATGGACAGTGAAAGGGTTAAAACAACTAAGCTGGTTTCTGAACCAGATAAAAAGTTAAATTTTGTTGATTAGTGCTGTTTTCATGATAAAATAGAGAATAGTCATTTAGACTTGGATCCAACTAAGGTGAGTACAGAGTTCTCTAATTATTCTGTCTCTTGATACATTACAGATTAACTTTTCTCAGTTTGCTATAAGTGGCAAAGATGGGTTTCTGGGGTATATCATGAGCTCTAATACTATACTGTGCATTAGATTCTATAAATGTTTCAAAGACCTTGCACACACATGAGAGTGCAGTTCTTTTTATAACCATATTGAGCAATCATAATTTTCAAAGTGGATACTTTCCACGGTCAATCAAGGTGACTTTGATTCACCTGCTCCTCAAAAAGCCTTCCCTTGATTCAGAAAACATGTCAAACTATCATCCTGTTTCTAGTCTCATGTTCCTTTTGAAACTAACTGAACGTGCTATTTATGATCAACTGTTTTTTTGCTGTGTTAGTTTTTATCCTTATACAGATACCAGTTTTTTCTTTTGTGCATTACAAGTAATGTAGTTTACATGCAAGAAAGCATTGGAATGCACAAAAGAAATCTGCTAATATGCAAAGCATTTTGGTTAAACAAATCATCCATAATACAGCATATCAGTAAACTGAATGCCTGAATGATAAATTCCCACTCCAGGCAGCATACTCCACCAATATTCAAAAGTCTAAACTTACTCACCGTAAAGAACATCCATACTTATTACTGTGCCTACTACATACACAGAACACCACTCAAATACAGTATAAACCCTCCACTCAAACTTCTCCTTACCAACCTTAACAGGACACACGACCATAACACAAGACACAGATCACTCTTTGATGTTCCCTGTGTCCATCTCACACTATGTAAAAACTCAGTACATATAAAGGGCCCAAAAAGTTGTAATTCATTACCAGTGAATACCAAAGGAACCCTATCTGTACATCAATTCAAGACTTCTTAAAAACCACCTACCCACCCAAAACTAAATACTCAGTATTTAGCTTTACCTACAAAGCTAACAAATCACTCTCCACTGCCTCAAAATATCACTGGTCACTGTGTTACTCCACTAGCCTCAGAACCCTATAAGTAAATGCTCTAAGTGTACAATAAATTCTCATATTTTAACCTAATGCAAATGTTGAATAACAAATACTCCACTAGCCTCAGAACCCCACAAGTAAATGCTCTAAGTGTACAATAAATTCTCATATTTTAACCTAATGCAAATGTTGAATAACAAATATTTAATAGATGTATAACCTATTGTATAATTAGTGCATCCTTATCAAACTATGTTTTCTATGTCTAGTGTTTAAGTAATCAGTAATGTATTAAGTTTAGACTGCCCGTAATGCCAAGGCATGATAGTGGCTCTCTTTGCACTACAAATCATTGTAAACCTTCACTGTAAACTACCTACATAAATTCTTTCTTTCAACACACTGGCCATATCCCACCGAGTCGGGGTGGCCCAAAAGGAAAAAACGAAAGTTTCTCCTTTTATATTTAGTAATGTATACAGCAGGGGTTACTAGCCCATTGCTCCTGGCATTTTAGTTGCCTCTTATGACACACATGGCTTATGGAGGAAGAATTCTGTTCCACTTCCCCATGGAGAACCTATGTAAATCTTTCTTCTTAAAATATGTCAACCACATTGTAAACTTGCAAGGAAATAGATATTCATCAATATCTACAAAGAAACAGACTTAAGATAGAAATGGGCTTTTCAAATTATTATACTGTACTGAATGTACCATAAAATGTTTTAAAAATAAACAATTTGAACATTTTTAATTATAAAATCTTACCTTTGCTGGCCACCATGGGAATCCATGTATTTTTCCCCATACAACATCTCCTACTGCCATAACTCTTCCTTCTCCAATCTCACACTGCTCTACTTCTTGCCAGCTGAGTTTCATCAAAAGAGCAGCACTTGGTTGGCCATCAAGTCCTTCAATATTTGGAGCACTGCTTGGAAAGTCAGGAACTACTCCATTACATGCATCATCACTCCCAGGAGAGTCACTGCCTGGAAGGGAAGGCTCTGGAGTTTCCATCCCATAAGTTGTTGCTGTTGGCCTATCACTTCTCTCTTCCATTGTATCTATTAACGATGGCAAGTTTTCTGTTCTGGCACTTTCCAATTCATAAGACTGAAGCAATTCTGAAGATGCATCTTTACCATATTCTTCTGATTCAAATGGTACAGCTTGAGATCTATCCTGTCTGATACGGTCCATTTCAAATGCCATTTCTTGGGCTTTTTCGGCAACATCTTCGTGGCAAACAGGATTCGTTGGGGTAACAGTTCTTTCTCCATCTGAATGGCTTGAATCACATGCCACATAACTAGCATTACTTACTCTTTTTATGGATATTGAAAGCTTATGTCGAGAAGGTTGCAAAGGTATACCTGAGTTGGAAGCAGATTGCAAATTTAAATTGGATTGACTAAAATTAAGAGCTGATTGTGAAGACTGGTCAATAGGATATTCATTTCCCTCAGATGCATTCCACTGTAAATCGGGAGTGATATTTTCAATAGGAATGTCTGGATCTATGGACTCTGGTAAATGCATAGAGTTTTCCTTATGATCATTAATTTCAACTTGGGCTTTGCTTTCTTCTGGTGATTTATGCCTGCGCTCATCTTTATGTTTTTTTTTGTGTTTCACCTTATGTTTATGCTTTTTTGGAGGCAAATCACGAGTTGAAAGATCAACGGCAGCAGCTCTGGCAGGGGACATGCCTCCAAAGCGAGCTGGAGATGTACCACCAAATCTTGCTGGTGAGAAACCACCCAACCTTGCTGGGGACATGCCACCAAGTCTGAGAGGTGACATTCCCCCAAACCTTGGAGACATTCCTCCCACAATATATGCAGGCGAGGCCCCGCCAAGCATTGTCTTCTTTTGAGCTTCTTTTTTTGCCTTTTTCAATGCTTTTTTAGCTGCTTTTGCACTCATGTCTTTATATTTTTTAGTCATTTCTTCTTCTGTATCTACTTCAGGAGTACTAATAGTGGCAACAGTACTCTTGGATGGGATTTTGAGGACTGTTCCTTTCCCCTCTGGTCCAAAAGAAATTTTTAGGACTGGTGTAGCTTTTGGTTTGTCTCCTTCTAATACATCTTTGTCTTCACTTATAAGTTTCTGCGAGTCATTGCCTTCTTTCCCTTCTTCTGCCTCTTCTCTTTTGTGCTTTTTTGCAGTTTCATCAAAGACACTTTCATCCCATAGATCTTCCATTGAACCTAAAGAACGCTTTTTTCTTAAACTCATTTTCTCAGTAGGAGTATCTTCTAAGAAACCTTTACCTATTTTATGATGCTTAACATCACTAGAGATCTTCTCCTCTTGACATTCTTTCTTTGGAATCAATGGAAGAATTGTTAATTTTGGTATGGGAGATACCCTATCACCTAAAGACTCCCCAAAGTCTTGAAATCCAGTGGCTGTGATCGTCAACTTATGCACATTACCTGATCTTAATCTTAATTCTTTTGCATCAACTTGTGCCTCACTTGAATCTGACTGTTTTCTATTTTTCCCACTATCTTTATCTTTTTTATCACTGACAGGTTCAGAAACAATTCCTGAAGTGGATAATATCATCTTAGGTATACCCTGGTTTCTTATTTCACTACTATCACTTTCCCAATTTTCCTTGGAGCCTTCACTAGATTGTAAAGCAAGGTTAAAAGTTGATATAGTCATCTTTGGAATGCGACCTTTTCGCTTTGTTTCTGCTGATTCAGCTGCGCAAAGACTGGTAGATAGTTTTAACTTTGGTACTTTGCCATCTGAAGCACTATTATTTCCCGACACAGAATAAGATGTGTTTGAGCCAACACTTACTTCACTATCACACGAGTCCGAATCACTTCGTGTACTGCGAGTCTGTGAACCTTTTCTTAGACAGCTTACTCCCTTATTTGTAGCAGCCTCTATTTCACTTGGTTTCAATTTTACTAATTTAGGAACCAGTCGCACATTCTTCTGTGGAGATCGCTCTCCTCTTCTGTGTTGGGAGGATGTACCACTGTTGTGTTGCTCTTGGGAATTCCTGTCACGTGAACTTCTGGTACTACCACGAGTTTCAGTAACTGGCTTAGCTGCTGTTGGTGGCTCAGTTGCTCTTTGACCTTTTGCTCCACTAACATTTTCTGACTTCTCATTACATATAGACTGACATTTAGAACACAAAACTTGTCTTGGTCTTAGACGCACTGTCATACGAGAGTTTTTGAAACGCTGAGTAAGAGAAATTGACTTTCTAAGCTGCACCCCCTTTTTGGCTTTCGAGTTGGGATCCACAATGGCTGTATCTTGCTGGAAGTAAGTGTGTCGCTGCTTCACAGAGAAGAGTTTATCATCATTCTCTGACACTGGTGTGGCATCTGTTGGTGGTTTTGGTGGAAATTCACCACCTGGGGGATATATTCCACAGGGAAGTCTCCTGAAAGTAAATAAATAATTCCTTAAGAAAATTCTGAAATAAAACCAAGAAACAGCAAAAGTATACTGCGCAAACACTGCAAGTATTAAACAATGAGGACAGATTGCTCAAGGTAGATCTCTTGCCCCTGGAGAAATGCAATACAGAGCAATAGGGGATATAATCATGTCATACAAAATACCCTGAGGTGAAGACAAGACAAACTATACCAGCAGAGAACCAAAATTAGGGTACATGAATGGAAGCTACACACCTACCAGAGTCAATCCATCCTACATCAGGAAACCGTTTACAATGTAAGAACAGAATGTGGAATGAGTTAGATGACCGAGCTTAAAAAATAATTAAATTAAAATTAACTTTTTATTTCTTGTGAGCCATACAAAGAAGTTACAGCAGATATACAAAAATTAATACACAATGATACAAATGTATACCTGTTTTTCTTTTGTGCTGCAAGTATCAGGCCAGAAATTTACATGACTTATTTTCTTAACCCTTTGACTGTCGCGGCCATATATATACGTCTTACGAGGTACCGTGTTTGACGTATACATACTCATAAATTCTAGCGGCTTCAAATCAAGCAGGAGAAAGCTGGTAGGCCCACTTGTGAGAGAAAGGGTCTGTGTGGTCAGTGTACACCATATAAAAAAATCCTGGAGCACGCAGTGCATAATGAGAAAAAAAAACTCCGACCGTTTTTTTTTTTAATTAAAATGCCGACTTTGTGGTCTATTTTCGTATAATATTTATGGTTGTATTCTCGTTTTCTTGGTCTCAATTGATAAAATGGAAAACATATTATAGAAATAGAGGTGATTTTGATTGATTTTACCATAAAAAGAACCTGGAAATCGAGCTCAAAGTAGGGGAAATGTTTGATTTTTGCTGATGTTCAAAAGTAAACAAATGATGTCATTGTCCAATAAATGTCCAACTAGCCATTCTAATATGCAGTCATGAATGGGTTGATGTTATTTAAACAATTATTACAATATTGCAGTAGTCTGCATAATAGTAAGTCTTCTATTTTTTGTCTGAATAAAAATTCAAAATAGAAAACAAGAGTAATATCAGAGGGGCCTTGAGACATGACTGATGAACAAAGAAAATGTTATTTTAGAGCCAGGAATGTCTGCATTGTTCATTCTGGACCTTATTTTGAAACTGTCATATTTTTTAATTTTCGTGAAACTGGCCAAATTGCAAATTTCTGACCATATTATTGGGTAGTTGAAATCGGTAAATGGGCAGTTTCTCGTACTCAATCAATAGAAAAAATGGAGTTCTAAAGAAATCGCTATGAGTTTGGTCAACTGGAACACCGGAATTAGCCGAAAATAGGGCTCAAAGTGGGCGAAATCGCCGCTTTGTAAATATTGCCGAGGTTGCTAACTTCGCGAGAGCATAATTCCGCCAGTTTTCCATCAAATTTCGTTTTTTTGATGTCATTACAATCGGGAAAAGATTCTCTATCATTTCATAACAAAAAATAATTTTTTTTTTTTTAAATTTTGCGACACCAGGAGACACCTCAGGATTAGGGGTTGCAACAGTCAAGGGGTTAAATATCTCTTTAGTGTCACAAATACTAAAATTTCTAAGTCTAGGTCCAGGAAATCCACTGAGATTATTTTCAGAAAAATCCTATGGATTTAATTTTGCATAACAAGTGCCAGGATGAAAATTAACATTCCTACATTTTCTTAATATCACTCAAATGCAGTTAATACTGACATTCCATAAGTAATCTTTATCAAAGTAAGAGGGATTATATATAATGGCATAAAGATTAAGACAATGACCATCACATTCTGTCTGAGGTCATCATGCTGATAAGCCAAATGACCATCACTGGTGAATGTTCTTAGTTTATTTTTATTTTGTGGGGTTGGGGTTCAATATTTCTTGTGTAGGTACATGCTGATAGGGCAAGTGTAGTGCTACCACAAATATTCAGTTTTAAGTTTTAATGTGAAAAGACAGCACTGTAGTTTTTATACAAAGTCATATGAGTTCCAAAGATGAGATGTTGGGTATACCAGAAGGGAGAATGGGGAAAGATGGAAAAAAATTTAGAGTACAGGATATGCATAATGGTCCAGGGAGGTCTTCAGCTCAAGGGAATCATTCATTACTGTTTTGAAGATCTGAGTCCTGCCCTCTATTATGTAAGTTCATCTAATGGCTAACCAGACCATTAATAAGCCCAGAATTAACTCTTTAACTGTTAAGTAAAAGGATACAAGTGCAACTAATGTGACATTTTATTGTGGTAACGTTTCGCTCACCAGGAGCTTTGTCAAGCCATTGCAAACAGTACATGGACACATGTATCACTACTACTACAGTACTACCTCCACTAGTATTACAACTACTACACCTCACTTGAATCCTATATGTACCCTCTGTGTCCATGTACTGTTTGTAACGGCTTGACAAGGCTCCTGAAGAGCGAAACGATGCCATAATAAAATGTCACATTAGTTGCACTTGTGTTCTTTTACTTAACATATTGTCGTTAATTCTACCAACGTTAATACAACTCTTTCACTGTAGCAGTCCCCAAAATTAAAAGTCCCACCAGTGTCATAATTTTTTGAAAACAAATATTTATCTTCTAAAATGGTAATCTTTTTCTAAAGGCAATTACAACAAAATGCAAAATTTGATGGAAAACTTATGGAATTATGTTTGCACAAAATTGATGGTCAGGAGAGCACTATGTAATTGCAATGTCTCCAACTTTCAGGCAATTTTAGAGTAATTCAAACATGGTACGGATGGGGTATCATTACTCAGACTGACCCAATTTCTGGCTATTTCACCAGTAAACCTACCATTCTATAGCTCAAGCACAAGAACTGCCTATTCACTTATCTATCCTATGAAGCACCCACAAGTTGGCCAATTTTAAACAAAGTTTCAATTTAAAAACAGACCAAAATAAACACTGTAGGCATTCCACCCACTAGGTTATCCTTTCCTCTGTTCATCAATCATGTCCCTAGGCCTCTCCTATATAACATTTACCCTCCATATTTTCAAATTCAAAATTCAATTCAAAGTTTATTCTCTATAAGGATTACAATGTTGAATTTACAGAATTTGGTTATTGTGTGGTTTACATGTAGTTAAATAATGATTACAGAGTGTACCACTAGAACGCCTAGCATGGCTAGGCATTTCGGGCAGACCTAGTAAAAACCTTTAAAACAAACCAGGGAAGGATGGTCCCCTACCCTTCCTCAGAAAAAAACTGACAAAAATAAAATACTTCCACCACTTTGATGCCTGTTCCAGGCCACTTCCAGTCTGAAACCAGCCAAAATCATCTCCATTTCACTAGTGCGCCTTCTGGTCTATCAACTGACACCAAAAAATAGCCAATAAAACCATAAAACCATGAACACACCTCAGAGTCACTATTGTAACCTAAGCACAAAATCAGAGGTTAGCTGTTCCCATCACACACTGCATGGAGCAGGATTTTTTTAAAACTGTGCATGCATGCAATGCAAACACGTGCACACACGCACACGCACGCACACACACACACACACACACACACACACACACACACACACACACACACACACACACACACACACACACACACACAGGAGAAAGTGCAAAGGTTTGCAACAAGACTAGTCCCAGAGCTACGGGGATTGTCCTACGAAGAAAGGTTGAGGGAAATCGGCCTGACGACACTGGAGGACAGGAGGGTCAGGGGAGACATGATAACGACATATAAAATACTGCGCGGAATAGACAAGGTGGACAAAGACGGGATGTTCCAGAGAAGGGACACAGAAACAAGGGGTCACAATTGGAAGTTGAAGACTCAGATGAATCAAAGGGATTTTAGGAAGTATTTCTTCAGTCATAGAGTTGTCAGGCAGTGGAATAGCCTAAAAAGTGACGTAGTGGAGGCGGGAACCATACATAGTTTTAAGGCGAGGTATGATAAAGCTCATGGGGCAGGGAGAGAGAGGACCTAGTAGCAATCAGCAAAGAGGCGGGGCCAGGAGCTATGACTCGACCCCTGCAACCACAAATAGGTGAGTACAAATAGGTGAGTACAGGAGCTTGGACTCGACCCCTGCAACCTCAACTAGGTACGTACGTACGCACGCGCACACAATGCACACGCACACAATGCACACGCACACACGCACACGCACACACGCACACACACACACACACACACACACACGGATCTACTTAAGCAACACTGGCCTCAAATAACAAAGATCTATATCAGAGAGTGAAAGGGTTAATACCATCAGGGTGACTGAACACCAGGTAGGAGGCTGCAGGGATCTAGAGTACGTATATGGATAGGAACAGAAGGGTAGACAAAATTCAAAGGGAAGATGAAGGACCAACCACATTAGCTGGAAACAAGGCACTGACTTTTTTTTTATTTATCCCAAGTAATTTACACGTATGTTACTATGTATGATAATTTGTGTAACTGTATTTATGTGTACCTGTATCTAAATAAACTTACCTATACTTTTTCTACAATCTTGGAGGCCAGATCAGGAATACAAGGTTGTGGATTTTACAAAGCAGAAGGGAAAAGGAAAGATGTGACCAGAAAAAAAAACAGCATGTCAATTATTTTGCTTACAAATATATTGCATTCTCACATATACTTGCTTGACGTTCAGGTCCCACCCACTTAAAATCTTTACACCCTCCATCTAACCATTCCTGGAACATATTCTATATCACCTTCCACTCACCCTCCCGGTCTCCATATTATAGAATGGATTACAGTGGGTGGGCAGGTAAGTAAAAATGACATCCAATACAAGAATCTTTCCTACAAAGACTGATTAGAGTATTAAACTTTACTACTTTCAAATGAAAGGTGTAAAATGAAAGGTGATATAATTGGTGTACAAATGAGTGAAAGGCATAAAAAGAGGAATTACATGTGCTAAATTATCAAGTTAAGACAACACACATGACTTAAAAAATGGGAACTTTGTGCATGTTTAAAGTGTGGAGAATGCTTCAGATATGAACCTATAAAAGCATTTATGGCAAGACAACTTTTAAAGTAGAAAGATACAGATGAATTACAAATCATACTGATAGTTATATGCAACACTATTATACAGAAATTTGTCTTGAAAATATATACCTGTAATTTAAGTGGCAGACAGGAAAATATTTAAATACTGTGTCTGATGAAAACTCACACTCACACGAGCTTTTAAATCTCTGCACAAAATTCAATTTAAACCAGCAAATAATAGAGCCTACAAGACTGGAGAATACACTAGACCTCATCTTCACTAACAATGATGATCTGATAAGAAATGTCACCATATCAAAAACAATATACTCAGATCACAACATAATTGAGGTTCAGACATGTATGCATGGAGCCCCAGACCGACAAAATGAGACTAGTCATGAGGGAGCATTCACCAAATTCAACTTCAATAACAAAAACATAAAGTGGGACCAAGTAAACCAAGTCCTAACCGATATAAGCTGGGAAGATATACTAAGCAACACAGACCCAAACTTATGCCTAGAACAGATTAACTCGGTGGCACTTGATGTATGCACAAGGCTTATTCCTCTAAGAAAAAGGAGGAGTAGATGTAAAATAGAAAGAGACAGGCGCTCCCTTTACAGGCGACGGAAAAGAATAACAGAGCGGCTAAAAGAGGTCAATATATCTGAAATGCGCAGGGAGACACTGGTCAGAGAAATAGCAAGCATCGAACTTAAGCTAAAAGAATCCTTTAGGAGTCAGGAATCGCGGGAAGAACTAAAAGCCATAAATGAAATCGAAAGAAACCCAAAGTATTTCTTCTCCTATGCCAAATCAAAATCGAGAACAACGTCCAGTATTGGGCCCCTACTTAAACAAGATGGGTCCTACACAGATGACAGCAAGGAAATGAGTGAGCTACTCAAGTCCCAATATGACTCAGTTTTTAGCAAGCCGCTAACCAGACTGAGAGTCGAAGACCAAAATGAATTTTTTATGAGAGAGCCACAAAATTTGACTAACACAAGCCTATCCGATGTTATCCTGACGCCAAATGACTTCGAACAGGCGATAAATGACATGCCCATGCACTCTGCCCCAGGGCCAGACTCATGGAACTCTGTGTTCATCAAGAACTGCAAGAAGCCCCTATCACGAGCCTTTTCCATCCTATGGAGAGGGAGCATGGACACGGGGGTCGTCCCTCAGTTACTAAAAACAACAGACATAGCCCCACTCCACAAAGGGGGCAGTAAAGCAACAGCAAAGAACTACAGACCAATAGCACTAACATCCCATATCATAAAAATCTTTGAAAGGGTCCTAAGAAGCAAGATCACCACCCATCTAGAAACCCATCAGTTACACAACCCAGGGCAACATGGGTTTAGAACAGGTCGCTCCTGTCTGTCTCAACTACTGGATCACTACGACAAGGTCCTAAATGCACTAGAAGACAAAAAGAATGCAGATGTAATATATACAGACTTTGCAAAAGCCTTCGACAAGTGTGACCATGGCGTAATAGCGCACAAAATGCGCGCTAAAGGAATAACAGGAAAAGTCGGTCGATGGATCTATAATTTCCTCACTAACAGAACACAGAGAGTAGTCGTCAACAGAGTAAAGTCCGAGGCAGCTACGGTGACAAGCTCTGTCCCACAAGGCACAGTACTAGCTCCCATCTTGTTCCTCATCCTCATATCCGACATAGACAAGGATGTCAGCCACAGCACCGTGTCTTCCTTTGCAGATGACACCCGAATCTGCATGACAGTGTCTTCCATTGCAGACACTGCAAGGCTCCAGGCGGACATCAACCAAATCTTTCAGTGGGCTGCAGAAAACAATATGAAGTTCAACGATGAGAAATTTCAATTACTCAGATATGGTAAACATGAGGAAATTAAATCTTCATCAGAGTACAAAACAAATTCTGGCCACAAAATAGAGCGAAACACCAACGTCAAAGACCTAGGAGTGATTATGTCGGAGGATCTCACCTTCAAGGACCATAACATTGTATCAATCGCATCTGCTAGAAAAATGACAGGATGGATAATGAGAACCTTCAAAACTAGGGAGGCCAAGCCCATGATGACACTCTTCAGGTCACTTGTTCTATCTAGGCTGGAATATTGCTGCACTCTAACAGCACCTTTCAAGGCAGGTGAAATTGCCGACCTAGAAAATGTACAGAGAACTTTCACGGCGCGCATAACGGAGATAAAACACCTCAATTACTGGGAGCGCTTGAGGTTTCTAAACCTGTATTCCCTGGAACGCAGGAGGGAGAGATACATGATTATATACACCTGGAAAATCCTAGAGGGACTAGTACCAAACTTGCACACGAAAATCACTCACTACGAAAGCAAAAGACTTGGCAGACGATGCACCATCCCCCCAATGAAAAGCAGGGGTGTCACTAGCACGTTAAGAGACCATACAATAAGTGTCAGGGGCCCGAGACTGTTCAACTGCCTCCCAGCACACATAAGGGGGATTACCAACAGACCCCTGGCAGTCTTCAAGCTGGCACTGGACAAGCACCTAAAGACAGTTCCTGATCAGCCGGGCTGTGGCTCGTACGTTGGTTTGCGTGCAGCCAGCAGCAACAGCCTGGTTGATCAGGCGCTGATCCACCAGGAGGCCTGGTCACAGACCGGGCCGCGGGGGCGTTGACCCCCGAAACTCTCTCCAGGTAAACTCCAGGTAAACAACACAATCATCCCTCCACACTATATGATTACATTAACAAATGATAAAAAAGTACTATAATAATAAAGAATTTTAGAGGTTCATGAAAGGAAAAAATATGTGCTTTACAAATAGGAGAGAATAGGAATGGGTGCAAGAAACAGATAGCATATGACACTGGAAATTTTAAGAAATTATATAAATAAATTGGAAAATATGGGACACCATGTGCATAGCTTTACACATGAAAATATATGACCCACATGGAGTCAGTGCATATGTGAATATAATAATAATATATTCCCAAAATCACACATAGACAATTATACAGCATACATGTTGTGTATCTTTATATGTATATGCTTCTAAACTGTTGTATTCTGAGCACCTCTGCAAAAACAGTGATAATGTGTGAGTGTGGTGAAAGTGTTGAATGATGATGAAAGCATTTTCTTTTTGGGGATTTTCTTTCTTTTTTGGGTCACCCTGCCTCGGTGGGAGACGGCCGACTTGTTGAAAAAAAGAAAAAAAACATTTAACATCATAAATACCTTGATGCTGATAAGGGTTCCTTATCAAAGGAACTGGAGATAACATCCCCCTTTTCCTGGATCAAACCTGATTATTTCCCATTCCCCAGGTACTGTATGACCCCTATGGGTTTAGAACACACCATGATTCTCATAATATGTACCCCATAATTCTAATAATTTATAATGCAATCATTCACACAATGTTTAAATTTTCAGCATTTTACTCAATTTTATATCATTTGTGATCCAAGCATTAACTTAAGTTGAGCATAAAACATGTAGCTGACCAACATTATGTTGGTCACAACTTTTATCTAATAGGATACAGTTAGTCTCATAAGTAAAAAATCTTGCTTTACTAATTTATTTTTAAACAGAGTTCACTATGACATACAGTATATATGCAAGACATACTTGTCACAGGAGTATTTAATTAAATAATTAACACAATACAGTAAAACATCAGGTAGATGATAATTCAACTTTTTCCTTGTATTTTAATTAGTAATATTCATTTTTTGAGAAACTCCAAACCTACACAAGTCACTACTATACTCAAGAGAAGAATGAAGCATTGAAAATAGAAAAAATGAATGAAAATTCATACATCAGACCTATTACAATACCAGTCTTATGTCTATGTGTCAAAATTTAATCCTGTAGATTTAGAGCAAAGCTTTAGTATTCAACCACTGCACAATGTGACATTGAAAAGAAATAGCTATATCAGACAGTCTAAACCTCAACAGATCAAGAGAAATTTGAAGCAACAGACATGCTTATTTCTGGGACTATGACTACCAACTCAGGCTAGCGACATTACCGCTCAAATATGAACGCTTATTTCTCCTTACCTCTTAGTTGAATCGAGCAAAACTCCTTGGAAAACTTGAGTGCCATGTTCATAGGACACGAGGAGGAGGTCAAGTTGGGCATCTTCCACCGTCACTACGAGTTTTTGCCCTCTACATATATCAATACGACAGGGTTGTTGGTCCTCCATTTTCTTCTTCATTTCAGGATCGCCATCTTTACTGGGGCTGAGGAGGACCTCGCTGCCACGACTCACGGAGTCTTCCATAAAATTTCGCTCAGTATAGCCGAACTCCTAACAATAAACAATACACAATAAAGCTAATTTGATATTTCAGGATCGTCATTTAGCTTACTGTATACATCATCAAGAGTTAGAATAAAATTGTTACCGTGTATGGAAAATTTAGAGAGCGCATGAGCTATCGTAATAAAAAATAAAGCTGCACATATATATATCAATTTGAACAGTACATACAGACACTCCAAATTATACAGTGAAAGCTGCACTATACACCAGCTTGATTGAATGAGAATTTGCGCATGCGCAATATCAAAATTCTAGCATTGGCCTTTATTTCTTTAATTATAAAACTTAAATGAGGCTCACAGGGCCAGCATTTTGACCTCATATGGTAGGCTTACTCAGCCAGAGAAGAGACAAGAGTCAGCAGGACGCCAGCCTCCCGCTGTAGTACTAGCACCTACCAGCATCTCCGCACCTCTTCTTTGGCTTATTCTAAAACACTATACACTTCTTAGTACTTATGAGTTACAACCTTTGAAGGCTGTACTTTAGTTGCTTAGTCTCTTAGGCTTAAAGTCTATCGACTGTACGTCAGTGATTAAGGTGGTAATTCACCAATGCACCAACATCAAAAATACCTCAAGCAATGAATTGATTAAAACTAACTTTTAGGTTGTAGTGTATATACATTCTGATATATACATTATCCTTCAGCCATTAGGCACCGTCGAGGCATACAACAGCAGACTGTTAATGCAATTTACTGTGTAGGGTTTGGTTTTATAAGGGGAGATACCGGGTTCAATCCTGGGAGGGAGGGAGCCTCCTAGCACCTGCTACCCTCTCACCTAGCTGTATTCACCTAATTGTTATTGTAGAAGTCGAGTCTCAGCTCCTGGCCAAGCCTCTGCTGACTGCTACCAGTTTCACTCTCCTGGCTGTCTGAGTCCTGTTCTACCTATTCTTAAAGCTATATATATATTCTGCCAATACCGTCTTTCTGTCTAGGTCTTTCCACTTCCTGACCCCACTAAGATTTTAATTTCCATCTATGCCCTTGTGTATCCGAATCCCGCATCTTAGACTCTCCCTGTTCACTTTGTCAGTTCCTCTCGGTATTTTGCAATAATGTCACCTCTGGTCTTTCTGTTCTTTAGTATCGTTAGGTTTAGCTCCTCTAGCCTTTCCTCATACTTAATACCCTGAATCACTCAGTTCTGGTACTAGTTTCGTTTGCAAACATTTGATCTTTTTCTAGTTTCATTGCATGTCATACTAGATGAGTTCCATACTGACGCCGTATACTCCAAGATGGGCCTGACATACATGTTGTATAGTACAAGGTCCCGAATGCTTCCTTGTTGATGTTCCTGAAACCTACCTCTTAGATTTACCGGTCTCGCTTTTGTTGCAGTGGTTATTCAGTTGCTGTGTGCCTCAGGTGATATACTTGGAACTATGCTCACCCCAAGGTCCTTCTCTTTCAGGGAGGTTTGCAGCTTTCCTCCCCCCCCCATCCCCCCGGAGCCTGTACACTGTTTTGGGGCGTCTTTGCTCTTCGATTTTCATAAATTTGTATTTGCTGGGGTTAAATTCCAATAGCCACTTGTCAGACCAATCATACAATTTGTCTAGATCCACTTGTAGTTTGTCCTGGTGTATCCCTGTTTATTCTCCTCATTAATTTCACATCACTGCAGGTCTACTCCAGGTCCGATCTGGTCCTTTTGAAAAATCATGCATTATTTTCTTAATTAAAATACAATCATGCTATCTCTCTACACCGGCATAAATGTTCATTTCTTTGGCAAATTGTTATTTTGGAAGATATAAGAATAAAAAATACATTTATTCTGGGACGTGCAGCACGTCGGGGGCTAATCTACAGTTAGTATTGACGCTCCTGGCCAATCACAGTGAATGAAACAAAGACAAATCTAATGTAAACAAGGGCGCCCCAGTCCTGTATCTACTGCTGGCAGAGTAAGGTTACGTTACTCAAAGTTATTTTATGTTGGGTGAGGTTACTTTTCTTACAACTGCACAGCAAAACAATATCCATATGGCCAGATTTCAATAATTATCTTAATTCCATGGTGTACATATGTTGCATGTATCATAAGAGTAACACTTGTCCTGTTTCCTGACAAAAGTTACCTAACTTAACCTAACCCGAGTTCCGTCAAGTAACTACTACCGAAATATATAAAACTTATTTAAATTATTATTATGGTTCACAAATATCTCATTAAATAATTTTCTCCAATTTGTGTATTATTTATGAATTGTTCTACTTTTCAATAAAGCTTTCACTGCACGTATAAGTACGATGAAGCACCTAAATTACTGGGAACAGTTGAGGTCCCTCGACCTGTACTCACTAGAGCGCAGGCGAGAAAGATACATGATAATATACACTTGGAAAATCTTAGAGGGACTAGTCCCAAATCTGCACACGGAAATCACTCCCTACGTGGCAGGCGGTGTAACAGCCCTCCTGGTGGATCAGCGCCTGATCAACCAGGCTGTTGCTGCTGGCTGCACGCAAACCAACGTACGAGCCACAGCCCGCCTGAAAGTCAGTTCCTGATCAGCCGGGCTGTGGCTCGTACGTTGGTTTGCGTGCAGCCAGCAGCAACAGCCTGGTTGATCAGGCGCTGATCCACCAGGAGGCCTGGTCACAGACCGGGCCGCGGGGGCGTTGACCCCCGAAACTCTCTCCAGGTAAACTCCAGGTAAACAATGAAAAGCAGGGGCGCCACGAGTACGCTGAGTGACAACACGAAACGTTTCCTTAATAAAGATACCCAAGAGTTGCACATGTGTCTAATTTATCAACGTGTCGGTTCTGTGAACCATTCATCCATAAGGGAGATTACCAATATACCCTTGGCTGTCTTCAAGAAAGTGCTGGACAGGCACCTAAAGTCAGCACCTGACCAGCCGGGCTGTGGTTCGTACGTCAGTTTACGTGCTGCCAGCAGTAACAGCCTGGTTGATCAGACCCTGATCCACCACGAGGCCTGGTCTCAGACCGGACCGTGGGGGCATTGACTCCCGAAACCCTCTCCAGGCATGCCCCTGGCTGTCTTCAAGAGAGAGCTGGACAGGTACCTAAAGTCAGTACCTGACCAGCCGGGCTGTGGCTCGTAGGACAATTTGCGTGCGGCTAACAGTAACAGCTTGGTTGATCAGACCCTGATCCACCACGAGGTCAAGTCACGGACCTGGCCGAGTGTGGGTTGACCTCAGGAACACGCTCCAGGTATAGGTTCCTTGACGCCGGTGAATGACTCTTGAATCCAGAGAACTGGAGAGACTACATTTTCATAGATCAAACCTAATTGCCTCCCATTCCCAGTTTCCCACGCGCCGTAAGGTCCCCTACGATTTTAGCGCTTCCCCTTAATAATAATAATAATAATAATAATAATAATAATAATAATAATAATAATAATAATAATAATAATTTATTTCCGCATGATACAATGTTTATACAGAGATGGGTGACATTTAGCTGTACATGCAGAAAGTTCATAGTATGCAAAGCATTTCGGACACATAATAACTGTGAACTGCTCCAGCCACGGTATTGTGACTATTGACATAAACAACTAGACTTGCTTCGGTCGCTAAGTAATCTCATTAACCGAACCCCCTCTACCTCAGTGCACGTAGGACCCGGTATAGTATAAGATTCTAATGCAGTTGAAGATCTGAAGCTTATAGCAAGTTATGACATGTAAAACTAATATCACAATTCCTTTAAGTATAGTGGTAAACTAAATGTATTTCAATCGCTGTACGAGCCGTAGAAAGGTATCCCCGTATTTCACGCCCCCAGCCCCTTGTACCTAAATGCATGCGAAAGGCATAGAAGGGGTACGATAAAGCTCTTGGAGCAGGGAGAGTGGACCTAGTAACGACCACTGAAGAGACGGGGCCAGGAGCTGTGACTTAACCCCTGTAACCACAAATAGCCGAGTACAAATATGTGAGAATGTGGTATAAACGTCGAAGATTTTTAAGTGAAAGGGAAGAGCAGTCACAAGGTATCACATAGAAATTAATATCCCAATTCCTTTAATTAAAATTGACACATTAGGACATACACAGCCCAAAACAAATTCACACTTTCCACTAAAAAAAAAAAAGACCAACTTTAAGACTTTCAAGCCAAACTGAAGTTATCTCGCATAGATCAATATCCCATAATGCAGAAAGTTTGAAGCAGCTCAGATGTTGTATTATCAAACCATACCCCGACCGGGATTGAACCCGAGGTCAAAGAGTCTCAAAACTCCAGACCGTCGCGTTAGCCACTAGACCAGCTAGCCACAATAAGATTCGTCCAACTAGGTATATTTCTACACCATAGGAAGGTTAGCACAGGCACCACTGTGACCACAAATGCAAGTTTTTACAGACGAATCTCCAGCTTGCGTTTGTGGTCACAGTGGTGCCTGTGCTAACCTTCCTATGGTGTAGAAATATACCTAGTTGGACGAATCTTATTGTGGCTAGCTGGTCTAGTGGCTAACGCGACGGTCTGGAGTTTTGAGACTCTCTGACCGCGGGTTCAATCCCGGCCGGGGTATGGTTTGTTTGCAATCGTGTCATTACGATTTCGGGAGTCTTGTATTATCAAGTTATTAAGTCAAAGGTTTGAAGCCAATCAGATGAGGAACTCGCAAATTTTCCTATCAAAACCATATTTAAATTTTTCCAATTTCTTCAATAGAAATGAAAATTGAGGACCAACACAGACCAAAATCAGTCCAAACTTTTCTCTAAGTAAGATGGGGCAGCAATTAAGGTTTAGTTTGGATACATAACATACAAATTTGTTACAATAAGCTTGACAGCATGTAGGTGTCAAGGATGCATAAAAATTAATTATTTATATTTAGTCTAGGATATCCCAATAAAGTCAAACACTGATTTCTGATCAGGAGAGAAATTCTCTGGTTATTTCATGGAATATAATTTAATAAAATTAAAACAAAGCTTCCTTTGAGGAAACCACATGAGCACTGAAAGCTTAAAGCTGCCCAGAACCTGTTTTCTTTAGCTATTACATAAACCCAATAATTTAAAGTATATTAACTAGGTTAGAAAATTAAGAAATTTGCTCCAGCAAAGTCTGAACTCAAAAAGTTCTATCCATTTCATAACAAATCAGCCATAAAAGATTGAAGGCATCCGGATGAAGCACACTCCAAATATTTAATGAAAAAATTCCGCTGTACCATTTCGAAATTAAAACCAGCAAAATGGCATCTACACACTCCACTAACAAAGTCAATATTCTTCCAAGTAGGATACACGAGTGTCTGACGTCTAAAGATCACCAGAAGATACTTTCTAAGGTAATCAAATGGAAACCAAAATCGGGAATGACCCATGTGTAATTAAAAAGAGGGCACGTGTACATGCCAATTAATCCGTGAGCCTTCCCCAGGTATAGTTATAGGTCACCATAGTTGAAAATTTGAAGCTAATCGCAAGTAGATGAGTAAGAAGAAGAAAAAAATGGTTATAACCAAGACTATAATTTTTAAGAGTGGACCGGTAAGCCAGCGGGAGGCCTCGGTCAGATGACCAAAAGCTCCAAAGGCGGGTCATCATCTAAGACCTGGTTTAGGAAACACTTGTCCTGTTTCCTGACAAACCTTATACCTTCCTAAGACGAGTAAGACAAACGTGCAACAGTGTAACATCTTCATTGTCGAGAAATTTCTCCTACACAGTAGGCTTCTTCAGTCGAATGCAGAGGAGACAGCAGTAGTGGAAATGTAGAGATGATGTGATCAGTCTGTCACCCTCTCGCGTAGTATACAGTGTGTGATTGACGTGCTATAAAATATTGTTCAGTATAAAGAAAGCCACTAACATGTCTGAGCATTTCACTTTGCTGCCAGAAAATCTCGAAATGCAGTACAGTATAAATATTTTAGCAAGTGATTCGTGCTAGCGTGTGAATAACAGCAGATAAGTTGTGAAAGCTAATCCTAAGAAATTGTTGAGAAAGCTGTGTATTTTCCTCCTCGCAAGCAATGCCTGGGAAAGATTAGATTTTGCCACCGAAGTGGCTAGTTTATTGTGCACCCCATATCCATCCTGTGGACGGTAGCGCGAGAGCATATGGATACACAAAAGGCCTAGGAACTAGGCCCCAAAGGGTTAACAGGAATACATATGGATTTATATCTACATATCTATAGTTCACTTATCTGTTACAAGCAAATTTAGGAAATTTGCTTAGTATATCTGGTATCTTATTTTCATTAATAAGATATCTTGACATGTCACATAGGTTATTATACTGTCTGTCTCTGTATTCCTCAATAAGTGGACAATTAAGCACATAGTGTTCAAGAGAGTGACCATATGCCTGATCACATAATTTACATTTAGTTTGATCATCATCTGTGTGTCTCCCAAACTGCCAGAAGTACTTGTAACCAAACCTAAGCCTGGCCACTACAACATCAGTCAGTCTGTTCACATTGCAAGTTGCTCCATAAACATACTTATCTACGTTCATGTTATCATAGTGGGTTATAGATCTACTCAGGCTTCTAACTGCATTCCTATAACAATCATCTTCATTATTTACTTCTCTCCTAATATTATTCCTAATGCTAGACACAGTTATACCAAAGTTATATTCTACGTTCTCCTTCTGGATACTCTTCTTGGCTAACATATCAACTTTATCATGAAGGAGTAATCCAATGTGTGATGGGATCCATAGCAATTGTACATTAATTCCTTTGTCCCTAATTTTTGAGTATCTATACCTGGCTTCCCCAATGAGCATGTTGTTGGAGTCATTATATGAGCCAAGAGCCTTCAATGATGACATAGAATCAGTAATGATGATAGAGTCAAGCTCAGTGTCATAGGTTAGCTTTAGCGCCATTAGGATTGCAAACAATTCAGTTTGCAGTGTAGACGCCCAGTTGTTAATTCTTATGCCTAACTCAACAAATTTATTATCGTTCTTAACTAGGGAGGTGGCAACAAGAGCAGATGCAGCCCTGCCAGAAGACTCCTGTTTAGATCCATCAGTGTATATAACTTGTGATAACTTATTACTACCAGCTAGGCGAAAAATTTCTTCTTGAGCAGTTGCTCTAACAAGAGATTTAAGGAAGGGATTACTAGCCATGAGCTTCTTGGGAGGGACTTGTAGGTATGTGATATTAAATGAACACATCTTCCATGGAGGGGTGAAATGCTCTTGTTGCCTACAGTGATACAGTTCATGCAGGTTATAAAACTTAATGCAATTGCACGTTTTCACAATCCATTTAGATCTGTGTGTATTTACCTCTAGACACTTGGTAAGATTCACTGTGACAGTGTCTGGTTCGTTTCTCAACATTCTAATACCGAGTACAGTGTTAATTTCAACAATCCTATCACTGATTCTAGAAATACCAAGCTCCTTCCTCATGTTAAGAACTTTTGTAGATCTGGGACAGCCAAGAATAGTCCTGAGAGCTTCATTTTGCATTAACTCCAAGGGTCGGAGGGAACTTTCTCTAGCTAATATCAACATGGGAGCAGCATAATCAATTAAGGACCTAACATAGGCTATGTACATCATTCTCACGATTCTCACATTAGCACCATAGTTGGGATTGTAGCCAGCAACAGCTTTGAGAGCATTTAGCCTAGCTTTGCATTTCTTGTTTAGTTGTGGTATAGTGGATTTGTTAAAGGGTACATCTACACCAAGATATCTGTAAGTTTTAACGTAGCTAATGATTTCACCCTGCAAATAGATGGGTGGGGGATGTCGTTTGCTTGTTAATATCTTTGTTTTAGAGGAAGATATTATGAGGCCTAGTCGATTACAAATTGCTTGAACTTCATTAAGAATGGTATTCATCTTCTTATGCCCTGTTGTATGGATCATGATATCATCAGCATAGCTTATAGCTATATGTTTAGGTGAGGCAGGTAGAGCATTTAGGAGAGCATTAATCAGAATATTAAATAGCATGGGACTAAGAACTCCTCCCTGCGGTGTACCTAAAGACATTTCTTTAGAATCACTTCTGAAGCCTTGGTAAAGGACAGAGGATACTCTATTTGACAGGTATCCTATTATCCAGCAGAGTAAGCTACCACCAATATTCATTTTGGCTAGTTCATGTAGTATAACTGTTCTGTTTGCAATATCAAATGCAGATTTTAGATCAAGAAAAGTGGTAAAACTAGTAGAGGTGTGTGCAGTGAGAAAGGTGGAAATACAGTTCTGCACACTTTTACCTTTCATGAACCCATAGAGGTAGGGGGAAAGTTGATGTCTGATTCTGTAGTACAGTCTGTTAAGCATCATTCTTTCAAAAGTTTTGCAAAGACAACTAGTTAAGGAGATCGGCCTAAATGTATCAGGCTGTTGGGGCTTAGGGATAGGCACAATGAGACTATTGGTCCAGGAAGTAGGAAGAACGCCCTCAATGTAACTGAGATTATACAGTGCCAACAAAGGGTTATCAGGCACGTGCCTTAGAGTTCTGAGAATATCATAGGTTATACCATCCTCTCCAGGAGCAGTTGATCGACCTTTGGTTAATGCATTATCTAATTCATACTCGGTAAAGAGGCAATCACTCTCATCAATATTTTGGCTCATAAAATTAATCAGTTTCAACATTTCTTCAGAAGTACTCTCTAAATTTTTTCTAATATGAGATGGAAGGCTTTCATGCCTGGATGTTTTGGCCCAGTCATTTATGAGGTCATTTGCTTTTTCAAGAGGAAAGGGATGAGCAACATTGCCAGTCTTTTTCCTGGTTATTTTATTTATACCTTTCCAAGCCAAACTCAAAGGGGTGGACCTATTTAATCCACTAACAAACTGTTCCCATTCCTGTTGCCTAAGTTCTTCCTTTCTATTCCTTGCATTTGTTAGTGCAGCTTGGAACGTTCTGAGCAGGTTCCAAGGACTTACATACGCCATGTCCAACACCCACACTCACATCCTTCTATCTTGTCTACTGTCCGGACTAGTACTGCCAAGATGTGAGAATAATGCAGGATTTATTTCGGTCGTTGAGAAAGTTATCCCCGTATTCTATAAGCTCAGCCGCTTCTATCTCAATGTACGCTGGGTTGTGGCAAAATTCTAATGGAGCAAAATATAAAAATATGTATTCATATACGAATGTATACGTGTATGTGCATATGTATGCATTTACATATGTCCGCTTTTGCATATCTACACATGTGCATGTGTATTTTTGCATATGCATGCTTGTTTAGCTAAATACTATTTTGTATGTATGTGTATATTTGGGGATATATATGAGTGCATGTATACTTGTGTAAATGTATGTATACCCTTGTCCATACACCTCTCATCGAAGTGCAGTCTCGTCGGTATATGCCTTCCTGTTAACCTTTTATTTTTATAATTCCTTGATAATGTGAGAAGTCGCGAAAGCGCTCGGAATTTCACTGTTTTTTCAGTGATTGTTCTGCATATTGTGATATCACCTGTTTAATGTGATATATATATATATATATATATATATATATATATATATATATATATATATATATATATATATATATATATATATATATATATATATATATATATATATATATATATATATATATATATATATATATATATATATATATATATATATATATATATATATATATATATATATATATATATACACACACACACAGAGGCGTCGCTAGGGTTGGTGTCACCTCCATGAAATCCAAGGGCGGGGGGATGGGGGGAGTAAACTCCAATTACGTCACTACTGAATTACTGCATTACCAGTAATTAATGTTCAGCAGTGAGAACTTTTAAAGGCCATAAACCGAACAGGATAATACTTCTCAACTTTATTAATGATAAAATAAATAATCGTAGTAATATTGAGGAAACATAAACTCAAATATCACTTTGAGTACAACCAACACATCCTACATTTATTCATCTTCAACAATGCAAAAAAAAAAACTTGAAAAATAAAGAAAAACATTGCAATATCAGTGAAACACTAGTTCCGATTTGACCTTGAGTACAGGTAACATCTGAGTGAATCTGATCTTACATTTGACCTTGAGTACAGGTAACATCTCAGTGAATCTGATCTTACATTTGACCTTGAGTACAGGTAACATCTCAGTGAATCTGATCTTACATTTCCTTGCCTTCAGTCCTGCAGAATCATGTCACATCATCAAAATCAATGATTTTCCCCATATAGTCCTATTTGTACTCTGTAATCGTATAAGAGGCTATATACAAACGAAGAATTTTTCTCTTATGTTGCTGCAGCACTGGCTCTAAGGTGTCACCCCCTAAATGGTGTCACCCGGGGCGGCCCGCCCTCCCCTTGCGACGCCACTGGCAAAGTGTAAGTGTGGTGGATGGGGGCCTGGTGCAGGATGTGCCAGCAAGGTATACTGTTAGAGGCGTGCAGGCACACAAGAGACCTGTGTTTGGCAACTGTGTTGACCCAGCCATTACTCCTGGTTTCTGCTACCAAGTTCGACATGTAGATTCGACCAAGCTGCTCTTCAAGGTAAGATAAGGTTTTGCTTGGGTTTTTAACACGTAAGGCTAGTCATCCCCAGTAACCTAAGAAAGTTAGTGTGTCACTGAGGACTGTCTTGATTTCCATTGGGGTCCTTTAATCTTGTCCCCAGGATGCAGCCCACAACAGTCGATTAACACTTATTGCTAGGTGAACAGACAGAGCAGGTGTAAAGAAACATGATCAACATTTCCATCTGTGCCAGGGATCCAACCACAGACACTCAGTATGTGAGCTGAGTGCATTGCCAACTAAGCCACACATGTATTTGACAAGTGTGAAACATGTAGATTTCTTTCAATAATTGTGACAAGTAAATGATCTGTTGATTGTAATGTAGTACTTATCTCACCGTTGAAAATATACTTTTGCCATAGAATTAAATGCAACTGTTGGTTGCATTTAGTCTTGCTAATGCTTCTGTGTTGACAGTAATTATTTTTGGCAAGTACAGGATTGTACAGATTAAGAAAACATTGCATTTTGTAACTTACACATAATCCACACATAATTTTTAGTTTAATATGTTTATTATGCACCCCATACCCATCCTGTGGGCGGTAGTCAAAAGATTACAGAGGTACATAATTGGTCCAGGGACTGGACTCCAAAGTTTTGATAGCTGAGCAAGTTACAGAAGTAATGAACTCACAATTTACAAATGTTATGACATTTCGGTCCGACCAAAATGTCGTTATGAAATTTTTCTTTAATGTGCGGATTATTTGTGTATTATGCCTTTGTGTTCTCAATTTGTAACTGATATTACTTTTGTCTTTTCAGGGGCGAAACTTGAGGCTACTATCAGTGGGAATGGGCTATGGCAAGAGGATCACCTTTGCCAGCGATTCCCACAACATAAACAACTACTTCTGGTCAGACACTCACCCTGAAGGATATGGGTTTACCCTGTGCCTCGTCCAGCAGGGTGACAAGTTTACTCTGAGGGATGCTAATAACTTGCAGGGTGACAAGTTTACTCTGAGGGATGCTAATAACTTGCAGGGTGACAAGTTTACTCTGAGGGATGCTAATAACTTGCAAGGTGAAAAGTTTACTCTGAGGGATGCTAATAACTTGCAGGGTGACAAGTTTACTCTGAGGGATGTTAATAACTTGCAGGATGACAAGTTTACTCTGAGGGATGCTAATAACTTGCAGGGTGACAAGTTTACTCTGAGGGATGCTAATAACTTGCAGGGTAACAAGTTTACTCTGAGGGATGCTAATAACTTGCAGGGTGACAAGTTTACTCTGAGGGATGCTAATAACTTGCAGGGTGACAAGTTTACTCTGAGGGATGCTAATAACTTGCAGGGTGACAAGTTTACTCTGAGGGATGCTAATAACTTGCAGGGTGACAAGTTTACTCTGAGGGATGCTAATAACTTGCAAGGTGAAAAGTTTACTCTGAGGGATGCTAATAACTTGCAGGGTGACAAGTTTACTCTGAGGGATGTTAATAACTTGCAGGGTGACAAGTTTACTCTGAGGGATGCTAATAACTTGCAGGGTGACAAGTTTACTCTGAGGGATGCTAATAACTTGCAGGGTGACAAGTTTACTCTGAGGGATGCTAATAACTTGCAGGGTGACAAGTTTAATCTGAGGGATGCTAATAACTTGCAGGGTGACAAGTTTACTCTGAGGGATGCTAATAACTTGCAGGGTGACAAGTTTACTCTGAGGGATGCTAATAACTTGCCAGTAGCTACGGCAGAAGTCCTCAAACTTAGGGTGAGGAAATTTCTATTAGTTACACAAGATATTCGATTTATTATTTAACAGTTATGAATAGTAAATATCTTGGAATTGCAAAATTATAATAAGATTGCAAACAAATCATGGAATGAGTGGAATTTGAACCCATGGCAAGCGAGTCTTAGGACTCGCTTGCCATAGGTTTAAACCCCACCTGTTCTATGATTAGTAACTATCTGTACTGTATGCTGTTAAACAGCATAATTCTTAAGATGTCAATTGCATTAGGATATCAAATCTCTAAAGATTATGTATTATATGTATTAATTTGGATATTAAAGACATGGAAAATCTTAATTTGCTACACTAGGAAAGTAACTGTAACTGCAAGTGTTGTTTAATTCTCAGGGATCCCAAGTGGAGGTTTCTCATCGCATCCTTCAGAATGGTGAAATTGAGAAGCAAACAAAGGTGTCGCTACTACACAAGGTTTCCTTTGGTGAGGATAGCAAGAAACAGGTGTTGGTGGTAAAGGGTGTGGATGTGGCCAGCTGGAGTTTACCTGGAGAGAGTTCCGGGGGGTCAACGCCCCCGCAGCCCTGACTTATTTCCATTAGGTATTTCTTCGTAAATGTTCGTTCGTCAGTCACCATAAGCAGAGGATGAAAATATTTTAAGGTTAGCAATGAAGTACTGTATTTTTTACATCGTTTTTTAGTCCTAGCACAACTTTGTACTTAATTAATGAAAGTGTAAACATGTTTTAAGGCTTTTATATGCACTGGTAAGTAAAGAAAAGCCAGGGTAATATTTTGTTAATTATTATTATTATTATTATTATTATTATATTCCCTGGAACGCAGGAGGGAGAGATACATGATTATATACACCTGGAAAATCCTAGAGGGACTAGTACCAAACTTGCACACGAAAATCACTCACTACGAAAGCAAAAGACTTGGCAGACGATGCACCATCCCCCCAATGAAAAGCAGGGGTGTCACTAGCACGTTAAGAGACCATACAATAAGTGTCAGGGGCCCGAGACTGTTCAACTGCCTCCCAGCACACATATTTGGCAGTCTTCAAGCTGGCACTGGACAAGCATAAAGTCAGTTCCTGATCAGCCGGGCTGTGGCTCGTACGTTGGTTTGCGTGCAGCCAGCAGCAACAGCCTGGTTGATCAGGCGCTGATCCACCAGGAGGCCTGGTCACAGACCGGGCCGCGGGGGCGTTGACCCCCGAAACTCTCTCCAGGTAAACTCCAGGTAATAATCACGGGGAAAGAGCTAAACCCGTAGGATTATTCAGCGCCCGTGGGGGGAAATGGAAGATATTCAGATTTAATTCAGGGAACTGGAGCACAGATCCAGTTCCCTAAATCAAGAGCCCCTCACCATTATCAAGGAATATTTTGTGAAGGGATTCAGGGAAACTGGTCCTGGAGGTGGTTTACCTGGAGTTTACCTGGAGAGA
The DNA here is from genome assembly GCF_038502225.1 of Cherax quadricarinatus. Classification (NCBI taxonomy): domain Eukaryota; kingdom Metazoa; phylum Arthropoda; class Malacostraca; order Decapoda; family Parastacidae; genus Cherax; species Cherax quadricarinatus. The sequence goes on from NC_091328.1 coordinate 9,431,095, forward strand.
GTTCCGGGGGTCAACGCCCCCGCCGCCCGGTCTGTGACCAGACCTCCTGGTGGATCAGAGCCTGCTCAACCAGGCTGTTACTGCTGGCTTCATGCAATCCAACGTACGAGCCACAGCCCGGCTGGTCAGGTACCGACTTTAGGTGCTTGTCCAGTGCCAGCTTGAAGACAACCAGGGGTCTATTGGTAATCCCCCTTATGTATGCTGGGAGGCAGTTGAACAGTCTCGGGCCCCTGACACTTATTGTATTGTCTCTTAACGTGCTAGTGACACCCCTGCTTTTCATTGAGGGGATGTTGCATCGTCTGCCAAGTCTTTTGCTTTCGTTGTGAGTGATTTTCGTGTGCAAGTTCGGTACTAGTCCCTCTAGGATTTTCCAGGTGTATATATCTCTCCCGCCTGCATTCCAGGGAGTACAGGTTCAGGAACTTCAAGGGCTCCCAGTAATTGAAGTGTTTTATCTCTGCTATGCGCGCCGTGAAGGTTCTCTGGTAAGTATAATGCCTGTACTTTAAAGGAGTTCTAATTCCTTAGATCAAGAGTCCCTCACTGGCATCAAGGAAACCTCCCTTGAGGTTAAGTGTTACCATAATAAGTTTATTCAAGTACAGGTACACAGATACACTTAAATTACCATACATAGCAGCATGTGTGTAAATTACCCAGGATAACCCAAGGGGTGGAGGGGTAAGCCAGTGGAAGGCCTCGGTCAGATGACCTAAAGCTCCAACGGCGGGTCATCATATAACTAAGACTCGCGTCAGGAAACACTTGTCCTGTTTGCTGACAAATCTTACCTAAGTTAAAGTGACGTTTCCATTGGGGCCCTTGTATTATCTTATTATTTTAACCTTGAAAGCTGAAACAGCTAAGTAACAGCTGTGTGAGCAGCAGCTACAATACCATACCTCTTCTCTTACAGTGTTTTTATTATTATTATATTTAGCGAAAATAGTAAAAGTATAGAGATCATGCTGCACTTTTGGTAACTGGATGTAATCGTGTTTGATCCAAGGAAGGGAAGGGTAACTTCAGTAAAGTAGGTGCTTGAGTGTTAGTCAACTGGTGTGGGTCGCATCCTGGGGACAAAACTGACCTAATTTGCCAGAAATGCTCAGCATAACAAGGGACTTTCTATGTGGTAGTATGACATTGATGTCAGCTATGGTCTGTATACCTTGTACATGTACTGGTAGAAATTATTATATTATTATTATTATTATTATTATTATTATTATTATTATTATTATTATTATTATTATTATTATTATTATTATTATAGCAGCACAAAGGCCCCGCCCCCTCCCCCCCCGTGCCTTGACGGAAGCTCTGCCTACAACTTATGTACTTAATATATATTTTTAAATATTTTTCCTGTCGCATCCTGGGGGTGGGGCAAGATTAAAGGACCACAGTGGAAGAGTCCTTGATGACGCACTGACTTTCTTGGGTTATCTTGGGTGGCTAACCCTCCCCCGAGTTATCCTGGGTGGCTAACCCTCCCCCGAGTTATCCTGGGTGGCAAACCCTCTCGGGTTAAAAATCCCAACAAACTTATCTTAATGTTTTAAATCCGTAATCTAAAAAAATTCATCCATGTAAATTTTTTATTGGCATTTGTTTTAATCCTTGATTAAATCTGCCTAAAATGCTGTGCATTATTATCCATGGGGAAAGCGTAAAACCCCCAGGGGTCACAGCGCCTGGGAAAAATGGGTATTATATCACTTGTGCGCTTTTGTTTTGGACACTCATGATGTACATACTTGGACTTAGTGATTATCAAATGGTATACAGTACCGACAGGTTGGTAGATGTGGAAAATACTGTATATATTTTGCAGAAATTCAGTATTTATATGTATATAGATGGCCATACTGTATTTCATAACATTTATGTCATAGAAAATAGGAAACTGAGCCTGGGGAGAAGGGACAGTCGCCATTGTTAATTTGAATTGGATACAATGTTAGTGTAATGGGAAGGAACTTTCGTGCTCTAGAGGTTAAAATTGGGCTGACACCTCTCAAATAGGAGGCGAAATTATTGGATTTGCATTCCTGCATAACTTGAGATATCAGGCGACAGGACAGGACAACTCCAGGAACCTCAGATAAGTCTGTTATGTTATAACTCTGGCCATTTGTTATTTTCATGTATAGAGAGTGAGGTTTTCTGAGTATGATACAACTTAATCTCCAGTCAAATTGGTGAGTGATATTAAGATATTTTCCTTCTGTTATGTAAATGTGTGTATATATTATAATCCTTTTTTAATTTTAATATACAGTCCACAAATTTATATATTTACCAGCATTCCTGATGTATATTTCATTTAATTAATAGGTCCAGAGCAACTTGTGGATATGACAGTGGTAGGTATCGAAGGGGGACATTTTTTGCGACCTAGGTGTCCCAAATTCCTACTTGTCTAACTGATAAATAATAATTATCTATGTTCATTTACTGTTATGTATATAATGATACATTCAGATAAATGCAATTTTCCACATTTAATTTGCCCGTTGGTTCTTCTTGAACCGGAGGTAATTAGTGAAGTCATTAATTAGTTAATTACTTAATAATTATATGTGAAATGACAGAAGGAGGTGGATGTTAAATTCACAAATTTACTTAATGTGTAGTGGATTATAATTATTACAATATTAATTTGGATAAGTCAAATGTGGCTAAATATTATATTAATGTGTATAAGTGTATGTGTAATTGATAAGCCAAGTGTAGCTAATTATATTAATGTGTATAATAATTTTGCAAAGCCAAAGTGGCTAGGATTTATATTAATGTATTCTGTAACCGATATAAGCTGGGAAGATATACTAAGCAACACAGACCCCAACTTACGCCTAGAACAGATTAACTTGGTGGCACTCGATGTATGCACAAGACTTATTCCTCTAAGAAAAAGGAGGAGTAGATGTAAAATAGAAAGAGACAGGCGCTCCCTTTACAGGCGACGGAAAAGAATAACAGAGCGGCTAAAAGAGGTCAATATATCTGAAATGCGTAGGAAGACACTGATCAGAGAAATAGCAAGCATCGAACTTAAGCTAAAGGAATCTCATAGGAGTCAGGAATCGCGGGAAGAACTAAAAGCCGTAAATGAAATCGAAAGAAACCCAAAGTATTTCTTCTCCTATGCCAAATCAAAGTCGAGAACAACGTCCAGTATTGGGCCCTTACTTAAACAAGATGGGTCCTACACAGATGACAGCAAGGAAATGAGTGAGCTACTCAAGTCCCAGTATGACTCAGTTTTTAGCAAGCCACTAACCAGACTGAGAGTCGAAGATCAGAATTAATTTTTTATGAGAGAGCCACAGAATTTGGGTAACACAAGCCTATCCGATGTTATCCTGACGCCAAATGACTTCGAACAGGCGATAAATGGCATGCCCATGCACTCTGCCCCAGGGCCAGACTTATGGAACTCCGTGTTCATCAAGAACGAGCCTTTACCATCCTATGGAGAGGGAGCATGGACACGGGGGTCGTCCCACAGTTACTAAAAACAACAGACATAGCCCCACTCCACAAAGGGGGCAGTAAAGCAACAGCAAAGAACTACAGACCGATAGCACTAACATCCCATGTCATAAAAATCTTTGAAAGGGTCCTAAGAAGCAAGATCATCACCCATCTAGAAACCCATCAGTTACACAACCCAGGGCAACATGGGTTTAGAACAGGACGCTCCTGTCTGTCTCAACTTTTGGATCACTACGACAAGGTCCTAGATGCACTAGAAGACAAAACGAATGCAGATGTAATATATACAGACTTTGCAAAAGCCTTCGACAAGGGTGACCATGGCGTAATAGCGCACAAAATGCGTGCTAAAGGAATAACAGGAAAAGTCGGTCGATGGATCTATAATTTCCTCACTAACAGAACACAGAGAGTAGTAGTCAACAGAGTAAAGTCCGAGGCAGCTACGGTGAAAAGCTCTGTTCCACAAGGCACAGTACTCACTCCCATCTTGTTCCTCATCCTCATATCTGACATAGACAAGGATGTCAGCCACAGCACCGTGTCTTTGCAGATGACACCCGAATCTGCATGACAGTGTCTTCCACTGCAGACACTGCAAGGCTCCAGGCGGACATCAACCAAATCTTTCAGTGGGCTGCAGAAAACAATATGAAGTTCAACGATGAGAAATTTCAATTACTCAGATATGGTATACACGAGGAAATTAAATCTTCATCAGAGTACAAAACAAATTCTGGCCACAAAATAGAGCGAAACACCAACGTCAAAGACCTGAGAGTGATCATGTCGGAGGATCTCACCTTCAAGGACCTAACATTGTATCAATCGCATCTGCTAGAAAAATGACAGGATGGATAATGAGAACCTTCAAAACTAGGGAGGCCAAGCCCATGATGACACTCTTCAGGTCACTTGATCTATCTAGGCTGGAATATTGCTGCACACTAACAGCGCCTTTCAAGGCAGGTGAAACTGCTGACCTAGAAAATGTACAGAGAACCTTCACGGCGCACATAACGGAGATAAAACACCTCAATTACTGGGAGAGCTTGAGGTTATTAAACCTGTATTCCCTGGAACGCAGGCAGGAGAGATACATGATTACATACACCTGGAAAATCCTAGAGGGACTAGACCGAACTTGCACACGAAAATCACTCACTACGAAAGCAAAAGACTTGGCAGACGATGCAACATCCCCCCAATGAAAAGCAGGGATGTCACTAGCACGTTAAGAGACCATACAATAAATGTCAGGGGCCCGAGACTGTTCAACTGCCTCCCAGCATACATAAGGGGGATTACCAACAGACCCCTTGCAGTCTTCAAGCTGGCACTGGACAAGCACCTAAAGTCGGTTCCTGACCAGCCGAGCTGTGACTCATACGTTGGTTTGCGTGCAGCCAGCAGTAACAGCCTGGTTGATCAGGCTCTGATCCACCAGGAGGCCTGGTCACAGACCGGGCCGCGGGGGCGTTGACCCCCGGAACTCTCTCCAGGTAAACTCCAGGTAATTCGTATATTAATTTGATAAGACAATTCTGGCCAAGATTTATATCAGTGTATGTGTAACTGATAAGACAAGTGTGGCTAAAGATTATATTGTGTATAATATTAATTTGCTATGCCAAATTCTGGCAAGGATTTATATTAGTTTGTATAATAATTTTGATAAGCCAAGGCTGGCTAAAAGTTTGTATTAATGTACATTTGAAGTTTATATTATTTTCTTACATGTAATTGTTAAGCTCAAGTAGCTAGGATTTATTTAAAGGTAAGTTGTACTATTTACCTTTATAAAGTGCATAATTTAGTACATAATCAGTGTTATTAAGTTGAATTTAATACATTGCATCATGGCTGAAAATGAGGAAATTAATATAGAAGCCAAACATATGGAATATAGAGTAAAGAAAGCATCACTACAAGCTAGAAAAGTTCATGTAACCAAGGCATATAATAAGTGCTTGGAATTAATGAATCAAGAAACTGTGAATACTGATGATTTAAAAGTGTATTTAGATGCTTTAGGGAATAGATATGATTCATACAAATTACATTACAACAAATATGAAGAAAATTTATTAGTAAACTGTGTAGATGAGACTGAAATAGATCTCATGATTAATCAGTATTATGAATTAGAGGAAAAGATTCTTTCTTGTAAAAGTCAGGCCTTGAATAAATTAAAATGTGTAAACCAGGCAGTTAATCAGTCTGCTCCAACAAATAATATGTCTTTGCCAAAACTCCCAGAACTATGTTTACCTGTATTTAATCCTAGTGAAAATTGGGAGGAATTTTGGTCAATTTTTAAAGCAGCTGTGCATGACAGGAGTGGCCTAGCCTGTGTAACTAAATTATTTTACCTCAAAGGACAGGTAAGAGGAGATGCTCACATACTGATACAAGCCTTTCCCAATGTAGATGACTCTTACAAGGAAGCAGTTGACTTGTTGAAGGTCACTTATGGTAATATAGAACAAAGTAGGTTGGATCTAGTGAATGTCATTGTTAATTTAAAATCTCCAGATCACACTTACAAAGGTTTACAGCAGTTTAGAGTTAAACTGGAGAGCACTCTCAAAACTTTAAGTAATAAATATAATCTGAAGGAATCAGACTGGTTATTGAGTGCCATGGTGCAGAATAAATTAAGCTTTAAAACACTTGAATGACTCTCAAACAAATATCACAAAGGTTATTTTGATCTGGAGGAAATAAGACTAGGTCTACAAGAATTAATTGTGCAGTTGCAGACCAGCCAACTAACTCATTTTAAAGATGCACCACATAATAACTCTGAGGTATCTGCCAAGTTTCACAAAGGGAAAAATTATCCCAATGGTAATAATCAAATTTCATTTCCTAAAAAGAGTTGCATAGGTGCATATCAAGTAGCAGGAATCAGAAATAATGATTCTCAACTAGGTAAGAAGAATAAGTACCCTCCTAAGAGTAGCCCAGTTAATAAGAAACCAGTCAAAGAAAAGAGAGATTGTCTCTTCTGCAAGGGTACTCATTTTTCTAAGAATTGCAATGCATACAATTCATGGAATGATAAAGTTGAAAGATTGGAGGAACTTGACAGATGTATCAGGTGTTTAGGTAATCACAATGTAAAGGACTGTTATGCCAAATTAAACTTCTGTTATCAATGTCACAAAGGAAGACACCATATAGTCATGTGTAAGGGTCTATATGATAATGTTGATAATAATGATAATATTGACAATCCTGACACAACAGTGGCTAATGTAAAAATTGCTGTTAATGTTAATAATGATGGTTTTGCTGAAGTAGCCTTACCTGAGTTACAGGTAAAAATTGATGATAAAAGGCATAAAATCAAAAAATGTAAATGCATTATTGGACCAGGGATCTCAGCGTACTTTCATTAAACGTAAATGTCTTGATGGTATGAAAGTTCAGATGGGAGATCCTACAACTCTTAAATTATCTGGTTTTCTCTTGGATAAAAGAGCTCAATTGTATGACACTCTTTATGTAACTGTCAGGTTGGGCAATGAGAAAAACCGTGTTAATGCAGTAATTGTAGATAGACTTCCAGAGAAAATATCTACAGTAGGGCTTAGTAAAGCTACAGAAAGACTCTCACATAATGTAAATTTAGCAATATTTTGATAGGTAGTGACTATTATAAGTTATCACAAGTTAAATACACTGATGGATCTAAACAGGAGTCTTCTGGCAGGGCTGCATCTGCTCTTGTTGCCACCTCCCTAGTTAAGAACGATAATAAATTTGTTGAGTTAGGCATAAGAATTAACAACTGGGCGTCTGCACTGCAAACTGAATTGTTTGCAATCCTAATGGCGCTAAAGCTAACCTATGACACTGAGCTTGACTCTATCATCATTACTGATTCTATGTCATCATTGAAGGCTCTTGACTCATATAATGACTCCAACAACATGCTCATTGGAGAAGCCAGGTATAGATACTCAAAAATTAAGGACAAAGGAATTAATGTACAATTGCTATGGATCCCATCACACATTGGATTACTTCTTCATGATAAAAGTTGATATGTTAGCCAAGAAGAGTACCCAGAAGGAGAATGTAGAATATAACTTTGGTATAACTGTGTCTAGCATTAGGAATAATATTAGGAGAGAAGTAAATAATGAAAATGATTGTTATAGGAATGCAGTTAGAAGCCTGAGTAGATCTATAACCCACTATGATAACATGAACGTAGATAAGTATGTTCATGGAGCAACTTGCAATGTGAACAGACTGACTGATGTTGTAGTGGCCAGGCTTAGGCTTGGTTACAAGTACTTCTGGCAGTTTGGGAGACACACAGATGATCAAACTAAATGTAAATTATGTGATCAGGCATATGGTCACTCTCTTGAACACTATGTGCTTAATTGTTCACTTACTGAGGAATACAGGCCCGGTGGCCTGGTGGCTAAAGCTCCCGCTTCACACACGGAGGGCCCGGGTTCGATTCCCGGCGGGTGGAAACATTTCGACACGTTTCCTTACACCTGTTGTCCTGTTCACCTAGCAGCAAATAGGTACCTGGGTATTAGTCGACTGGTGTGGGTCGCATCCTGGGGGAGAAGATTAAGGACCCCAATGGAAATAAGTTAGACAGTCCTCGATGACGCACTGACTTTCTTGGTTTATCCTGGGTGGCTAACCCTCCGGGGTTAAAAATCCGAACGAAATCTTATCTCTCTCTTAATAACATATGTGACATGTCAAGATATATTATTAATGAAAATAAGATACCAGATATACTAAGCAAATTTCCTAAATTTGCTTGTAACAGATAAGTGAACTATAGATATGTAGATATAAATCCATATGTATTCCTGTTAACCCTTTGGGGCCTAGTTCCTAGGCCTTTTGTGTATCCATATGCTCTCGCGCTACCGTCCACAGGATGGATATGGGGTGCACAATAAACTAGCCACTTCGGTGGCAAAATCTAATCTATGCCTCCTTTGTAAAGGGTATGGTAAAGAAATGTGGTGTCACCCTTTTGAAGACTACAGGAGGCTATGTAATGTATGGTAGGATTCCTCATAATAATAATTCATGACTAGAGGAAACTACAAATACCAAAATGGTGTGTCTTACTCATGAAATCGTACCCCAGTATAATTCTTCCATAGAGGATGGTGTTGAGCCAGCGCATAAATTGTGGGAATTAGACAGCATTGGAATAAATGTAAATGAAGAAAGTCCAGACGATTCTTTTACTCAGGAGCAATACCTGAGAGATGTAAAATTTGAATCTGGACAATACTGGGTACGACTTCCGTGGAGACTGAACCATGTAGAATTGCCCACTAATTACAGAATGGCATATGGACAATTAAAGGCTCAGCTCCACGAACTGAGTAAGACACCAGAATTGTTAACTGCCTATAATGATATAATTGCTGAACAATTAATTAATAAATTTATAGAAGAGGTACCTCCTGAGCAAGCCAAAATTTGTGGTCACTGTTTGCCACATCACGGAGTGAAGAAGGATTCTAAGACCACTCCTTTGAGGATTGTGTTTAATTGTAGTGCCATGAGTAACAAAAATGTACCTAGTTTAAATGACTGTTTGATGACAGGTCCATCGTTAACGGAAAAATTAGGAGATATCTTATTAAATTTCAGAGTGAAGCATTATGCCTTTACGGCTGATATAAGTCAAGCTTTCCTAAGAGTGGGTTTACAAGAGGCTGACCGGGATTGTACCCGCTTCTTATGGCCTGAGAATCCTAGTGACCCACTTAGCCCTCTGAAAACCTTTCGCTTTAGGAGCGTATTATTTGGTGCTTGTAGTGATACTGGTCCTGTGGGGAGCAGCAGCAGGATAATACTGCACCACCTCTAGGGGCCCTTAACAACAACAACAGTTTGGCGTGTGTCATGGGCACCAACACATGGTGTGTGATTCTCTCCTACTTTATCCATTTATCAGCGATGCAGATTACATGGTGAGTTTAAATATGTGGCCTGTAGTTATAACTTTTCTCTTGACATATGCAAGACATCACCATCCCTGTAGAAGCCATTATTAGATGTACTAGTCATTATATTTTGTTGTTGCAGAAGTACTATGAAGATTCTATGTTCAATAAAGCCTAGAGATAAGGCCTGTGTTTCTATCACAACAATTTATTGAACATAGAATCCTGGGCTACCTGGTGGTGATCCTGCGCTAGACTACATCACAACATGGAGCGTTTACTGAAACCTGAGAGGCTAGACTGTGACCCCAGCTTATCAACGGCTGCTCAGGAATGGAAGCACTGGTTTAAGACTTTCGAAAACTTCTTGGGAGCCCTTCCTAAAGAAGATCTAGATAAACTAAGTCTGCTCATCAATTTTGTGTCACCTAAGATATATGAGGCTATTTCTGAGTGTAATACCTACGAAGATGCTATCAAAACCCTCAAGTCTCAGTATATTAAACCTACAAATGAAATCTTTGCACGCTATCGCCTTGCAACTCGCCGCCAGCAGATTGATGAGTCCTTAGAGGAATACTTTCAAGCACTGAAAATTTTAGGTAAGGACTGTCACTTCCAAGCAGTGACAGCTGCTCAGTATTGTGAAGAGTCCATCAGGGATGCTTTTATCAGTGGCCTGCAATCACCAATAATAAGGCAGCGTTTATTGGAGAATAAAACTCTCGACTTAGCCGCTGCCTTTGACCAGGCAAGAGCTCTAGATTCAGCCCAGAAGAATTCTGAAGTATACAGTACCACTCAGCCTTCTCGAGTGGTAAGTGCTGCAATTCCTGACCAAGACTCTTGCAATGAAGTTACTGGGGAACCTGCCTCAGTGACAGCAGCAGCAGGTACGGTGTGTTTCTTTTGTGGTTTTTCAAGACATCCACGTCCAAAGTGTCCTGCTCGTGAAGCAATGTGCCATAAATGCCACAAGAAAGGTCACTTTGCTAAAGTATGTCGTGCTAATGCATCAACAAGAGCTAGTGCCTCCACACATTCCAGTGATCATGCGACTCTAGCAACAGTGACTTCTGCGGCTACTCCAAATTCACTGTCAAAGGCAGTTGTGAAAGTATTCATCAAAGGAACAGAAGTAGATGGTCTTATTGATAGTGGCAGCTCAGAGAGTTTCATCAACCTTGACTTAGTTAAACGGCTCTCCTTGACTCTACATCACTCATCAGGTACCGTTTCCATGGCATCAACATCTCTCTCTATTCAGACCTTAGGGTTTTGTAAGGTAAATCTCAGAGTTAATGGAAAGGATTATCAAGATGTACATTTAGCTATTCTGCCACAACTGTGCTCTGATGTTATCCTTGGTCAGGACTTTCAGAAGCTGCATGGTAGTGTCACCTTAACATATGGAGGTGAACTGCCTCCTCTTGTTGTCTGTGGACTTAGCACTTTAAGGGTAGACCCACCAAAGCTGTTTGCAAATCTTACCGCGGATTGCCATCCTATATCAGCTAAGTCACGCCGCTATTCTTATGAGGATCGGATGTTCATTGAGAAAGAAACTCAGAGGCTGCTGAAGGAGGGTATTATAGAACCGAGTGATTCCCCTTGGCGTGCACAGGTTGTTGTTGTTAAAGATGGTTATAGGAAACGGAGACTGGCTATCGATTACTCTGAGACAATCAACAAATTTACACTTCTTGATGGGTACCCTCTACCTCGAATTGACGATACAGTGAACAAAATTGCTCAGTACTACGTGTTTAGCACAATTGATCTGCAGAGTGCCTATCATCAAGTCCCTATAAGGAATGAAGATAAACCATACACAGCGTTTCAGGCTAGTGATGGCCTGTATCAGTTTACCAGAGTCCCTTTTGGAGTCACCAATGGGGTAGCCTGCTTCCAACGAATTATGGATTCACTCATTCAGGAAGAGCAACTCATGGGAACCTACGCGTATTTAGATAATGTTACCATTTGTGGCAAGACCCAGGAGGAACATGATGCAAACCTTGATAAGTTTTTGGAAGCCGCCAAGAAGAAAAATATCAGTTACAATGAGGAAAAGTGCACTTTTTCAACTAAAAGGCTTAGCATCCTTGGTTATGTAGTGGAAGGAGGTTCAATATTCCCAGACCCTGAACGACTACGACCTCTACGGGAACTTCCAATGCCTCAAGACAAAAAGTCACTCCGAAGAACTCTTGGTCTCTTTGCTTATTACTCACAATGGATCTACAACTATTCAAGTAAAGTCCGCCCATTGAGTGCTACCACATTTCCTGTGACAAAGGAAGCAGAAGCCACTTTCCATACTCTCAAACAGGATATTGAAAACTCAGTAGTTCAAGCCATTGATGAGTCCCTACCATTCGAAGTGGAAACGGATGCATCTGACATTGCCATTGCTGCAGTCTTATCTCAGGCAGGACGACCAGTAGCCTTCTTTTCGAGAACTTTTCAAGGATCAGAGAAATGTTATGCTGCTGTAGAAAAGGAAGCCCAGGCCATCATAGAAGCAGTTCGCCACTGGAGGCATTATTTAACTGGTAGACATTTCACCATAAGGACTGACCAACGGTCCGTGATGTATATGTTCGACAAGAGGCACAAAAGTAGGATAAAGAATGACAAGATATTACGCTGGAGGATGGAACTATCGTGTTATGACTTTGATATTCTGTACCGACCGGGTCAAGAGAACATCTCACCTGATGCATTCTCTAGGTCCCACTGTGGAGCAGCATGTCATGATTTGCAATCACTCTCAGCTCTCCACAAGGCTTTGTGTCACCCAGGAGTTACACGCCTGTACCATTTTGTCAAATCAAAGAACATGCCCTACTCAGTGGAAGATGTGCGACAAGTGATCAGAGCATGCAGAGTATGTGCAGAGTGCAAGCCAAACTTTCATCAGCCAGAGAAGACTCATCTCATAAAATCCACCCAGCCTTTCGAAAGATTGAATATAGATTTCAAAGGACCTCTACCAAGCACAAATCAGAATAGGTAGATGAATAGTAGATGAATATTCAAGGTTTCCCTTTGTATTCCCCTGTGCAAATATGGCTGCTTCAACTGTTATTAGTTGTCTTTCACAGTTGTTCTCTATTTTTGGTATGCCAGCTTATATCCATTCAGACAGGGGATCCTCGTTCATGAGTAACGAACTTCAGGAGTTTTTGGCTAGCAAAGGTATTGCCTGCAGCAGAGCAACAAGCTACAACCCTCAAGTGGAGCGGTTCAATGGTACTATATGGAAGGCAGTTACAATGACATTAAAGTCGCGCAATCTACCTGTTCAACACTGGCAAACTGTCCTACCTGATGCTCTTCACTCTATTAGATCACTGCTGTGCACAGCTACTAATGCAACCCCTCATGAAAGACTCCTCAACTATTCACGTCGTTCCTCTACGGGAGCCTCCGTGCCCACTTGGTTATGTCATCCTGGACCCGTTCTCCTGAAGAGTCACCGTAGGATGAACTAGACGGATCCTTTAGTGGAAGAGGTAGAGCTCCTGCAAGCTAATCCACATTACGCCCACATTCGCTACCAAAATGGTGAAGAGACTACAGTATCTACAAGACATTTAGCCCCAGTTGAAATCCCTATTAGTGTGGAATCTCAAGATACACCAATAGATGTGAAAGATGCTTCGTTTTCTCCTGGAAAGCCCCTTGAGACTACCCCTATGGAAATAGAGGATTCTGCTCCAGCAGTTAATCAAACCCTGCTGGAAAATATCGAACCTGGTGAAGAGGCTCAAGGGCTACGAAGGTCGGGACGTGTACGTCGCCCACCTAACAGTTTGGGAGATTACTGTCTCTGATATTTTAGAAGGGGGAGATTGTAGTGATACTGGTCCTGTGGGGAGCAGCAGCAGGATAATACTGCACCACCTCTAGGGGCCCTTAACAACAACAACAGTTTGGCGTGTGTCATGGGCACCAACACATGGTGTGTGATTCTCTCCTACTTTATCCATTTATCAGCGATGCAGATTACATGGTGAGTTTAAATATGTGGCCTGTAGTTATAACTTTTCTCTTGACATATGCAAGACATCACCATCCCTGTAGAAGCCATTATTAGATGTACTAGTCATTATATTTTGTTGTTGCAGAAGTACTATGAAGATTCTATGTTCAATAAAGCCTAGAGATAAGGCCTGTGTTTCTATCACAACAGTGCTACATCCAGTCCGTTCCTACTTCAAGCGACGATAAATGCACACCTTAAACATATGGAAAGTCCACTGAGTAAAGTAATGAGCAAACAATTTTATGTGGACAATTTCCTGGGTGTGTCGTCAACTGAAGAGGAACTGTTAATGACTTATGGAGAGGCTAATAAAATAATGCAAAGTGCAAATATGCCTCTGAGGGAATGGAATAGTAATTCGTCCAAATTAAAGGACAAAATAAGTAAAGATTTCCCTGGAGATGAAGTGCAAAAATATAGTAATGTATTGGGTTTAACTTGGGATAGTGAGAGAGATTTGTTAATGTTAAAACCTAATAATTACAGTATGCCCAATAAATTAACTAAGAGAGTTTTGCTTGCTGAAGTTTCCAAATGTTTTGATCCACTAGGTTTAGTGTCACCCCTTACTATAAGAGGGAAATTATTAATTCAGGAAGCATGGAAACTTAAATGTGCTTGTGATGAAATTCTACCTGAGGAATTCATTAACAGGTGGGATGAATTAATTGGTGATTATGAGAAAATTCCAATGTTGGAGTTCCCACGCCAGGTGGCCAATCCAAATGGGAAAAATGTACTCCACATTTTTTGTGATGCTTCAAAATTGGCATATGGAGCAGTTGCTTACCTTCAATGTAATAGTGTTATTTCTCTTGTTATATCTAAGGCTAAAGTGTCTCCAATTAAATCACGTACCTTACCTCAGTTGGAATTAACAGCCATTTATGTAGGTGTCAAATTAGCTAATTATATAAGAAATAAGTTGCAGGAGATAAATATTAGCGACACTGTAATTTGGTCTGATAATGAGGTATCCTTACAATGGATTCGTAATGGAAACAGTAAAATTCTGTACGTACAAAACCGAGTCGCTGAAATTAATCAGATGCAAGAGAAGTATAATAGTTTGGGTCAGCATATGTTAACATTTAATCATATACCTGGTGAGGAGAATCCAGCTGATTTCTTGTCTCGAGGTTTACTTTATGCTAAATTTGTAAATGCTGTATTATGGTTTAAAGGACCGAGCTGGTTGGTAAATAAAGCTAATTGGCCTGTACAAAAGGCGTATATTGCTCCTGTTGAAATTACTGTGACCACCACTCCAATAGTTTGTCCTTCCTTAGCCATTGATATAAGTAGGTATTCTTCTTTACCCAAACTAATCAATGTAACTAAGTTGGTGTTTAAATTTATAAACAAGATGAATATTTCATTTAAGTTTTCACATCCTCTTGAATATTGGATAAAGAAGGTACAGGAGGAAATCTATGGAAATGCGATTAAATTGATGATGGAAAGAAAAATTGTGAAAGGTTCCACAATAGAGAAATTGGGGCTGTATTTAGAGAACAATGTAATTAGGTGCAGAGGTAGGTTACAAAATGCTGAATTGGGTGATTATGCTAAACACCCTATCTTACTGCCCAAAACTCATCATCTAACAAATTTAATTGTTCTAAATGCCCATAAAAATGTAATGCATGGTGGGGTACAAGATACCTTAAATTGTATTAGGGAAACTTTCTGGATTCCACAAGGACGGCAAAGTGTAAAAAGGGTGATTAAATCTTGTGTAATATGTTGCCGTGTGGATGCCAGATCCTATTATTATTATATTATAATCAAATGCCAGATCCTATATGTACCCAGGTCCTCCACCATTGCCAAATGAGCAATTTGAGTCGTTTAGCAACGAACTCCACCCGGCCGCAGTGTGGAAAATACTGTATATATTTTGCAGAAATTCAGTATTTATATGTATATAGATGGTTACTTACGTTTATACATGGCTGCAATCATGAACAAATTTTAGAGTAATGAGCAATTCACACTTCCACACCCGGTCACAACTGTAGTGAGTTATTGGTGCAAATGTTGATTGCTGAGTCTCTCTCTCTCATACACACACACACACACACACACACACACACACATACAACTTCATACACACACACACATAAACACACACACACACACATATACACAAACTCATACACACACACGCACACACACTCATACTCACACACACTCATACACACACACTCATACACACACACACTCAGACTCACACACACACACACACACACACACACACACACACACACACACACACACACACACACACACACACATGCACACATGTGGTAATGCTTTATTTACAGCTAGCAAAGTCAGGGTATTTCTCCAGAATGGTCTGTAATATACCACTGTGGATAAAATACTTAGCCATTTCTTGAACACTTCTGAGTGAGTTGTTTCTAAATTCAGATGGCCATACTGTATTTCATAACATTTATGTCATAGAAAATGGGAAACTGAGCCTGGGGAGAAGGGACAATCGCCATTGTTAATTTGAATTGGATACAACGTTAGTGTAATGGGAAGGAATTTTCGTGCTCTAGAGGTTAAAATTGGGCTTACACCTCTCAAATAGGAGGCGAAATTGTTGGATGTGCATTCCTGCATAACTTGAGATATCAGGCGACAGGACAACTCCAGGAACCTCAGCCTCCGGATGCAACATCCCAGCAATTCCAGGAACAGCTGTTAAAAATTGACCACTGTCTGGAAAATCTTCCAGCTCCTGCACCCAACATCTTGCTCCTGGGGGATTTCAACTTAAGGCACCTAAAATGGAGGAATATAGCAAATAATATTGTTGCAGTAATAACACCAGGAGGCAGCTCTGATGAAAACTCACACTCACACGAGCTTTTAAATCTCTGCACAAAATTCAATTTAAACCAGCAAATAATAGAGCCTACTAGACTGGAGAATACACTAGACCTCATATTCACTAACAATGATGATCTGATAAGAAATGTCACCATATCAAAAACAATATACTCAGATCACAACATAATTGAGGTTCAGACATGTATGCGAGGAGCCCCAGACCGACAAAATGAGACTAGTCACGAGGGAGCATTCACCAAATTCAACTTCAATAACAAAAACATAAAGTGGGACCAAGTAAACCAAGTCCTAACCGATATAAGCTGGGAAGATATACTAAGCAACACAGACCCAAACTTATGCCTAGAACAGATTAACTCGGTGGCACTCGATGTATGCACAAGGCTTATTCCTCTAAGAAAAAGGAGGAGTAGATGTAAAATAGAAAGAGACAGGCGCTCCCTTTACAGGCGACGGAAAAGAATAACAGAGCGGCTAAAAGAGGTCAATATATCTGAAATGCGTAGGGAGACACTGGTCAGAGAAATAGCAAGCATCGAACTTAAGCTAAAAGAATCCTTTAGGAGTCAGGAATCGCGGGAAGAACTAAAAGCTATAAATGAAATCGAAAGAAACCCAAAGTATTTCTTCTCCTATGCCAAATCAAAATCGAGAACAACGCCCAGTATTGGGCCCCTACTTAAACAAGATGGGTCCTACACAGATGACAGCAAGGAAATGAGTGAGCTACTCAAGTCCCAATATGACTCAGTTTTTAGCAAGCCGCTGACCAGACTGAGAGTCGAAGATCAAAATGAATTTTTTATGAGAGAGCCACAAAATTTGATTAACACAAGCCTATCCGATGTTATCCTGACGCCAAATGACTTCGAACAGGCGATAAATGACATGCCCATGCACTCTGCCCCAGGGCCAGACTCATGGAACTCTGTGTTCATCAAGAACTGCAAGAAGCCCCTATCACGAGCTTTTTCCATCCTATGGAGAGGGAGCATGGACACGGGGGTCGTCCCTCAGTTACTAAAAACAACAGACATAGCCCCACTCCACAAAGGGGGCAGTAAAGCAACAGCAAAGAACTACAGACCAATAGCACTAACATCCCATATCATAAAATCTTTGAAAGGGTCCTAAGAAGCAAGATCACCACCCATCTAGAATCCCATCAGTTACACAACCCAGGGCAACATGGGTTTAGAACAGGTCGCTCCTGTCTGTCTCAACTACTGGATCACTACGACAAGGTCCTAAATGCACTAGAAGACAAAAAGAATGCAGATGTAATATATACAGACTTTGCAAAAGCCTTCGACAATTGTGACCATGGCGTAATAGCGCACAAAATGCGCGCTAAAGGAATAACAGGAAAAGTCGGTCGATGGATCTATAATTTCCTCACTAACAGAACACAGAGAGTAGTCGTCAACAGAGTAAAGTCCGAGGCAGCTACGGTGAAAAGCTCTGTTCCACAAGGCACAGTACTAGCTCCCATCTTGTTCCTCATCCTCATATCCGACATAGACAAGGATGTCAGCCACAGCACCGTGTCTTCCTTTGCAGATGACACCCGAATCTGCATGACAGTGTCTTCCATTGCAGACACTGCAAGGCTCCAGGCGGACATCAACCAAATCTTTCAGTGGGCTGCAGAAAACAATATGAAGTTCAACGATGAGAAATTTCAATTACTCAGATATGGTAAACATGAGGAAATTAAATCTTCATCAGAGTACAAAACAAATTCTGGTCACAAAATAGAGCGAAACACCAACGTCAAAGACCTGGGAGTGATTATGTCGGAGGATCTCACCTTCAAGGACCATAACATTGTATCAATCGCATCTGCTAGAAAAATGACAGGATGGATAATGAGAACCTTCAAAACTAGGGAGGCCAAGCCCATGATGACACTCTTCAGGTCACTTGTTCTATCTAGGCTGGAATATTGCTGCACTCTAACAGCACCTTTCAAGGCAGGTGAAATTGCCGACCTAGAAAATGTACAGAGAACTTTCACGGCGCGCATAACGGAGATAAAACACCTCAATTACTGGGAGCGCTTGAGGTTTCTAAACCTGTATTCCCTGGAACGCAGGAGGGAGAGATACATGATTATATACACCTGGAAAATCCTAGAGGGACTAGTACCGAACTTGCACACGAAAATCACTCACTACGAAAGCAAAAGACTTGGCAGACGATGCACCATCCCCCCAATGAAAAGCAGGGGTGTCACTAGCACGTTAAGAGACCATACAATAAGTGTCAGGGGCCCGAGACTGTTCAACTGCCTCCCAGCACACATAAGGGGGATTACCAACAGACCCCTGGCAGTCTTCAAGCTGGCACTAGACAAGCACCTAAAGTCAGTTCCTGATCAGCCGGGCTGTGGCTCGTACGTTGGTTTGCGTGCAGCCAGCAGCAACAGCCTGGTTGATCAAGCGCTGATCCACCAGGAGGCCTGGTCACAGACCGGGCCGCGGGGGCGTTGACCCCCGAAACTCTCTCCAGGTAAACTCCAGGTATGTTATAACTCTGGCCAGTTGTTATTTTCATGTATAGACAGTGAGGTTTTCTGAGTATGATACAACTTAATCTCCAGTCAAATTGGTGAGTGATATTAAGATATTTTCCTTCTGTTATGTAAATGTGTGTATACTATAATTCTTTTTTAATTTTAATATACAGTCCACAAATTTATATAGTTACCAGCATTCCTGGTGATGTATATTTCATTTAATTAATAGGTCCAGAGCAACTTGTGGATATGACAGTGGTAGGTATCGAAGGGGGACATTTTTTGCGACCTAGGTGTCACAAATTTCTACTTGTCTAACTGATAAATAATAATTATCTATGTTCATTTACTGTTATGTATTTAATAATACATTCAGATAAATGCAATTTTCCACATTTAATTTGCCCGTTGGTCCTTCTTGAACCGGAGGTAATTAGTGAAGTCATTAATTAGTTAATTACTTAATAATTATATGTGAAATGACAGAAGGAGGTGGATGTTAAATTCACAAATTTACTTAATGTGTAGTGGATTATAATTATTACAATATTAATTTGGATAAGTCAAGTGTGGCTAAATATTATATTAATGTGTATAAGTGTATGTGTAATTGATAAGCCAAGTGTAGCTAATTATATTAATGTGTATATTAATTTTGCAAAGCCAAAGTGGCTAGGATTTATATTAATGTATTTGTACAATATTAATTTGAAATGACAATTCTGGCCAAGATTTATATCAGTGTATGTGTAATTGATAAGCCAAGTATAGCTAATTATATTGTGTATAATTTTAATTTGCTATGCCAAATTCTGGCAATGATTTATATTAATTTGTATAATAATTTTGATAAGCCAAGGCTGGCTAAAGGTTTGTATTAATGTACATTTAAAATTTATATTATAATTTTTTACATGAAATTGCTAAGCTCAAGTAGCTGGGATTTATTCAAAGGTAAGTTGTATCAGTGTTGTAAGTTGTAATCAGTGTTATTAATAAAGTTGAATTTAATACATTGCATCATGGCTGAAAATGAGGAAATTAATATAGAAGAAAAACATATGGAATATAGAGTAAAGAAAGCATCAATACAGGCTAGAAAAGTTCATGTAACCAAGGCATATAATAAGTGCTTGGAATTAATGAATCAAGAAACTGTGAATACTGATGATTTAAAATTGTATTTAGATGCTTTAGGTAATAGATATGATTCATACAAATTATATTACAACAAATATAGAGATTTATTAGGAAACTGTGTAGATGAGACTGAAATAGATCTCATGATTAATCAGTATTATAAATTAGAGGAAAAGATTCTTGTAAAAGTCAGGCCTTGAATAAATTAAAATGTGTAAACCAGGCAGTTGGTCAGTCTGCTCCAACAAATAATATGTCTTTGCCAAAACTCCCAGAATTGTGTTTGCCTGTGTTTAATCCTGGAGAAAATTGGGAAGAATTTGGGTCAATTTTTAAAGCAGCTGTGCATGACAGGAGTGACCTAGCCTGTGTAACTAAATTATTTTACCTCAAAGGACAGGTAAGAGGAGATGCTCACATACTGATACAAGCCTTTCCCAATGTAGATGACTCTTACAAGGAAGCAGTTGACTTGTTGAAGGTCACTTATGGTAATATAGAACATAGTAGGTTGGATCTAGTGAATATCATTGTTAATTTAAAATCTCCAGATCACACTTACAAAGGTTTACAGCAGTTTAGAGTTAAACTGGAGAGTACTCTCAAAACTTTAAGTAATAAATATAATCTGAAGGAATCAGACTGGTTATTGAGTGCCATGGTACAGAATAAATTAAACTTTAAAACACTTGAATGGCTCTCGAATAAATATCACAAAGGTTATTTTGGACTGGAGGAAATAAGACTAGGTCTACAAGAATTAATTGTGCAGTTGCAGACCAGCCAACTAACTCATTTTAAAGATGCAACACATAATAACTCTGAGGTATCTGTCAAGTTTCACAAAGGGAAAAATTATCCCAATGGTAATAATCAAATTTCATTTCCTAAAAATAGTTGCATAGGTGCATATCAAGTAGCAAGAATCAGAAATCTGATTCTCCACTAGGTAAGAAGAATAAGTACCCTCCTAAGAGTAG
This sequence comes from Cherax quadricarinatus, assembly GCF_038502225.1. Lineage (NCBI taxonomy): Eukaryota > Metazoa > Arthropoda > Malacostraca > Decapoda > Parastacidae > Cherax > Cherax quadricarinatus. The sequence continues at coordinate 9,452,104 of NC_091328.1, forward strand.
CCCAGTTAATAAGAAACCAGTCAGAGAAAAGAGAGATTGTCTTTTCTGCAAGGGTACTCATTTATCTAAGAATTGCAATGCATACAATTCATGGAATGATAAAGTTGAAAGATTGGAGGAACTTGACAGATGTATCAGATGTTTAAGTAATCACAATGTAAAGGATTGTTATGCCAAATTAAACTTCTGTTATCAATGTCACAAAGGAAGACACCATATAGTCATGTGTAAGGGTCTATATGATAATGTTGATAATGATAATGTTGACAATCCTGACACAACAGTGTCAAATGTAAAAATTGCTGCTAATGTTAATAATGATGGTTTTGATGAAGTAGCCTTACCTGTGTTACAGGTAAAAAAATATGATAAAAGGCATAGATTAAAAAATGTAACTGCATTATTAGACCAAGGATCCCAGCGTACTTTCATAAAACGTAAATGTCTTGATGGTATGAAAGTACAGATGGGAGATCCCACAACTTTAAAATTATTTGGTTTTCTCTTGGATAAAAGAGCTCAATTGTATGACACTGTTTATGTAACTGTCAGGTTGGGCAATGAGAAAAAACGTGTTAATGCAGTAATTGTAGATAGACTTCCAGAGAAAATATCTACAGTAGGGTTTAGTAAAGCTACAGAAAGACTTTCACATAGTGTAAATTTAGCACCTTCTGGGGTAAGTGATGATTCTGTAGGCCCAATAAATATTTTGATAGGTAGTGACTATCATGCCTCCTTTGTAAAGGGTATGGTAAAGAAATGTGGTGTCACCCTTTTGAAGACTGCAGGAGGCCATGTAATGTATGGTAGGATTCCTCGTAATAATAATTCATGACTAGAGGAAACTACAAATACCATAACTGTGTGTCTTACTCATGAAGTCGTGCCCTAGTATAATTCTTTCATAGAGGATGGTGTTGAGCCAGTGCATAAATTGTGGGAATTAGACAGCATTGGAATAAATGTAAATGAAGAAAGTCCAGACGATTCTTTTACTCAGAGAGATGTAAAATTTGAATCTGGACAATATTGGGTACGACTTCCGTGGAGACTGAACCATCCAGAATTGCCCACTAATTACAGAATGGCATATGGACAATTAAAGGCTCAGCTCCGCGAACTGAGTAAGACACCAGAATTGTTAACTGCCTATAATGATATAATTGCTGAGCAGTTAATTAATAAATTTATAGAAGAGGTACCTCCTAAACAAACCAAAATTTATGGTCACTATTTGCCACATCACGGAGTGAAGAAGGATTCTAAGACCACTCCTTTGAGGATTGTGTTTAATTGTAGTGCCAGGAGTAACAAAAATGTACCTAGTTTAAATGACTGTTTGATGACAGGTCCGTCGTTGACGGAAAAATTAGGAGATATTAAATTTCAGAGTAAAGAATTATGCCTTTACGGCTGACATAAGTAAAGCTTTCCTAAGAGTGGGTTTACAAGAGGCTGAAAGGGATTGTACCCGCTTCTTATGGCCTGAGAATCCTAGTAACCCACTTAGCCCTCTGAAAACCTTTCGCTTTAGGAGCGTATTATTTGGTGCTACATCCAGTCCGTTCCTACTTCAAGCAACAATAAATGCACACCTTAAACGTACGGGAAGTCCATTGAGAAAAGTAATGACCAAACAATTTTATGTGGACAATTTCCTGGGTGTGACATCAACTGAAGAGGAACTGTTAATGACTTATGGAGAGGCTAATAAAATAATGCAAAGTGCAAATATGCCTCTGAGGGAATGGAATAGTAATTCGTCCAAATTGATGGACAAAATAAGTAAAGATTACCCTGGAGATGAAGTGCCAAAATGTAGTAATGTATTGGGCTTAACTTGGGATACTGAGAGAGATTTGTTAATGTTAAAACCTAATAATTACAGAATGCCCAATAAATTAACTAAGAGAGTTTTGCTTGCTGAAGTTTCCAAATGTTTTGATCCACTAGGTTTAGTGTCACCACTTACTATAAGAGGGAAATTATTAATACAGGAAGCATGGAAACTTGAATGTGCTTGGGATGAAATTCTACCTGAGGAATTCATTAACAGGTGGGATGAATTAATTGGTGATTATGAGAAAATTCCAATGTTGGAGTTCCCATGCCAGGTGGCCAATCCAAATGGGAAAAATGTACTCCACATTTTTTGTGATGCTTCAAAATTGGCATATGGAGCAGTTGCTTACCTTCAATGTAATAGTGTTATTTCTCTTGTTATATCTAAGGCTAAAGTGTCTCCAATTAAATCACGTACCTTACCTCAGTTGGAATTAACAGCCATTTATGTAGGTGTCAAATTAGCTAATTATATAAGAAATAAGTTGCAGAAGATAAATATTAGCAACACTGTAATTTGGTCTGATTGTGAGGTATCCTTACAATGGATTCATAATGGAAACAGTAAAATTGTGTATGTACAAAACAGAGTCGCTGAAATTAATCAGATGCAAGAGAAGTATAGTAGTTTGGGTCAGCATATGTTAACATTTAATCATATACCTGGGGAGGAGAATTCAGCCGATTTCTTGTCTAGAGGTTTACCTTATGCTAAATTTGTAAATGCTGTATCATGGTTTAAAGGACCGATTTGGTTGGTAAATAAAGCTAATTGGCCTGTACAAAAGGCGTATATTGCTCCTGTTGAAATTACTGTGACCACCGCTCCAATAGTTTGTCCTTCCTTAGCCATTGATATAAGTAGGTATTCTTCTTTACCCAAACTAATCATTGTAACTAAGTTGGTGTTTAAATTTCTAAACAAGATGAATATTTCATTTAAGTTTTCACATCCTCTTGAATTTTGGATGAAGAGGGTACAAGAGGAAATCTATGGAAATGAGATTAAATTGATGATGGAAAGAAAAATTGTGAAAGGTTCCATAATAGAGAAATTGGGGCTGTATTTAGAGAACAATGTAATTAGGTGCAGAGGTAGGTTACAAAATGCTGAATTGCGTGATTATGCTAAACACCCTATCTTACTGCCCAAAACTCAGCATCTAACAAATTTAATTGTTCTAAATGCCCATAAAAAGGTAATGCATGGTGGAGTACAAGATACCTTAAATTGTATTAGGGAAACTTTCTGGATTCCACAAGGACGGCAAAGTATAAAAAGGGTGATTAAATCTTGTGTAATATGTTGCCATGTGGATGCCAGATCCTATATGTACCCAGGTCCTCCACCATTGTCAAATGAGCAATTTGAGTCGTTTAGCAACGAACTCAGGCCGGCCACAGTGTGGAAAATACTGTATATATTTTCCGGAAATACGGTAATTTATAGGTAAATAGATGCCCTATATTGTATTTTTAAAAGAAGTATGTTATCGAAAAAAAGAAGAGACTCGCCATCTTGGTTTCGATTTTGTATTAGAAACGTTGGTGAATGGGGAAGAATTTTTCGTGCTCTAGAGGTTAAAATTGTGCTGACACCTCTCAAATAGGAGGCAAAATTGTTGGATATGCATTCCTGCATAACTTGAGTATCAGACGACTGGACAAGACAGCTCTAGGAATCTTAGATAAGCTCTCTAGATTTGTGTATAATTCTGGCCAGCATTATTTTCAAAGATTTAGTTAGAGTGAGGTTTTCTGAGTATGATACACATTAATCTCCAGTCAAATTGGTGAGTGATATTAAGATATATTTTCCTTCTGTTATATAGATGTGTGTATATACTATAATCCTTTTTTAATTTTAATATACAGTCCACAAATTTATATATTTACCAGCATTCCTGGTGATGTATACTTCATTTAATTAATAGGTCCAGAGCAACTTGTGGATATGACAGTGGTAGGTATCGAAGGGGGACATTTTTTGCGACCTAGGTGTCACAAATTCCTACTTGTCTAACTGATAAATAATAATTATCTATGTTCATTTACTGTTATGTATATAATAATACATTCAGATAAATGCAATTTTCCACATGCTACATAGATCCTATCGAGTCGAGCCGCGTAACCCTGTCGGACAAAAGCAAAATCCACCCCACCAACTACATCACCTCCCACATCGCACGTCTCCTGAAAAAACTGATTTTTCGTACTCGCATCCCTCGCAGCAGGCCCATATACGCTAATGAATCCGACTCTTATCGTACCTCACCACCCGTCAACGCGCACTAAGCGACAGTCAGACCCAACTTCCCAATGATGTAGCCGAAAAGGACTGTTCTCTCGTATTAACACTGCCACACCACCCTTTAACCGCGGACTATTCACTCCATACACAACATAACCTCGTATTCTCAATTCACCCACATCCCGACAATTGTGCTCTTGCAGAAACACAACATCAGGCTTAAAATGACATAAACACTGCTCAAAATCATCTTTCCTGTGAGTCGCCCGTAAACCATTGACATTTATAGTTAAACACTGGAATGTTGCTGGCTTTCGTCACACACATTCACTCGTAATACATTTAGACATTGAGCGACATCACCGTCTGTGCCACAAACATCGCCAAGCGGGAGGCTCGCCACCCTGGCATTGTCTTCAAAGCCATTAGCCGCAATCGCGGCCCACGACTTTTTCCCAGGTCGTTGTCCTGGTGTCAGTTCATCATCACTACTTGAATTCCCTGCCGCCCGCTTACGGGAGCTCCCGTTGACAACGGTGCGGGCGGGCACGGTCATGTGTGTATGGACGTCCACACTAGTAATTATCACAGTGGGTCCGTCGGGAGTAGCAATCGTTGACGGTGGGCTACCAATGCTATTATCGGACGCCACTGGGGTGGATGGTGGCGCTGGACACTCCTCCACCGCACCATATAATTCCGGAAATGATACAGGGAGGTCTAGCTCTACCTCACGAGATGGAACATCAGTTGATGTCGCTGCGACACCGTCATCAGTAACGCTCGTCTCCATACAGGTCAATGTTACACACGGTGAATCAGGTGTAGTGACAGGTACATCGAGGGAAGGCTGTTGAGGCGTTGGTGTCGGACGGACGCCCTCGCCTACCATGGACTCGGGGGCTTGTGTAGGAGCGTCTGACGACACACGCTGCTCACCCTGTTGACGGGAACGCCGACGATCACATTGATACGCCATGTGTCCATACGCGTCACATAACCGACACGTCTTCCTTTGTCCCGGGTAATACACATATACCTGAGTACGGTAGACATCGAGGAGAACAAAAGAAGGGATGGCCATTTTGATGGACATTTTTACTGAAAACGACCCGTCAGGTTTACTTTCAAATGGGCCATGGCTCCATACACATGCATAAGTCTGGTGAATCATCCCAAATTTGGTGAAAACCTTACGGCCTGGTGGTCTGGTGGCTAAAGCTCCCGCTTCACACACGGAGGGCCCGGGTTCGATTCCCGGCGGGTGGAAACATTTGACACTTTTCCTTACACCTGTTGTCCTGTTCACCTAGCAGCAAATAGGTACCTGGGTGTTAGTCGACTGGTGTGGGTCGCATCCTGGGGGACAAGATTAAGGACCCCAATGGAAATAAGTTAGACAGTCCTCGATGACGCACTGACTTTCTTGGGTTATCCTGGGTGGCTAACCCTCCGGGGTTAAAAATCCGAACGAAATCTTATCTTATCTCTTATCTCTCATCAGCTTCGAAAGGGACGTTTCGAATCTTGTCCCATGTGTAAGTGCAGGACACATCCCGAAGACACACTGCCACAGTTGGGTTCACCTGACAACGTAGATCTTGATAACGTTAAACAACATCCTCATACACTGTAGAAGTCGTAAACTTGACGAAAACCTGGGAAGCACCATTTACTGAAACACCATAGATGTCATCGTTGGAGATCTTATGTGTGTCTTGCAGGATTTGGAGTAGGAGGACGTCAACATTATGATCCAACAAAGATCCCTGCAAAAGCTCCACACATACAGTGTTAACTCGTCGGAGGCTTCCCTCCATCTTGTGGGGTAATGTTGATTTTCGCCACCAGAGGGCGAGGCGCAGAGCACACAACCACTCAACTCGGTACCTGTGAGGCAACTGAGTAGCGTCTGCGCAAAGGTCCACTCGGCCAGAAAGCGAAGAGGACAATGTAGGTCATGTGTTTTGGTGTAGAAGAGGGCAGACCAGACACAGTACAGTATGGGTAGAGAGAAGCTGCTAATATTTTGGAGTAAACACACCTGGAGGTGATAACCAGTATATACCCAGAATTGCACATAAACCGTATAACGGCAGCGGCACATGCAAGATTAACGAAAATCAGAATATCATTCAGGAACTTGAATAAACAATCCTTCAGAACCTTATATACGACATATGTTAGATCATTGAGTAGGCAGCCCCAGCATGTAGCCCACACCTGGTGAAGCACGTGAAGAATCTGGAAAAGTTCCAAAGGCTTGCAGCTAGACTAGTATCAGAACTGAGAGAGATGTACCATGAGAAGACTGAGAAAACAGAACCTGAGGAGAAAAGGACAAAGAAAACATGATTACTACTTACAAAATCTTAAGTGGAATTGATAGGGGGTGACAGATGAATCGTTTGAATTAAGAGGACCAAGATGAAGGAAAAACAGGAAAAGGGTGAAAACAACACATACCTGGAGTTTACCTGGAGAGGGTTAACGTCAAGCATGTGTTGTTTTCACTCTTTCTTTAGTTTCGGGGCGGTTGAAAAGCGGACTGACTTGGATCGAGGCAGTGGTGAAGGCAAACTCAATACGCAGTTTTAAGAGTAGATATGGTAAAGACCAAGAGGCCGGAAGTCGGTAATGCAAGTCAAGGTCGTCTAGGAGGCGGGTCATGAGTTAAGCATCCACCCTCCTCCTGCAAACAAATTGGTGAGCAAACCAATATCAAATTGACACATACTGGTATATAGCATATACAAAGTATATACTGCATATATGTCAAGCAAGGAAATATACGTCAATGCCAAGCAAGGACATATACACCAATTTCAAGCAACGGTATACATACCAATGGTTTGCTAAGCAAGGATGTATATATTTACCGATGCTTTGCTTAAGCAAGTACGTATATATATATATATATATATATATATATATATATATATATATATATATATATATATATATATATATATATATATATATACTTGCTTAAGCAAAGCATCGGTATATATATACATCCTTGCTTAGCAAACCATTGGTATGTATACCGTCGCGACGGTCTGGAGTTTTGAGACTGTTCGCGGGTTCTATCCCCATCCGTGGTATGGTTTGTTTGCAATCGTGTCATTACGATTTTGTGAGCCACTTGTTATGCACAGCATTTCGGGCATATTGGGTCCTTGTCCCAGGATGCGACCCACACCAGTCGACTAACACCCAGGTACACATTATATACTGATGGGTGAACAGGGGCAGCAAGTGTCTTATGGAAACTCGTCTCTAATGTTTTCCAGCCGTACCGGAGAGTGGAAATCCGGACTTCAGTGTGTGAGCTGAGTGCACTAGCGATGAGTTGCACTGAGATAAGATAAGATAAGATAAGAGGGATATGAAAATGTTTATTTTGCAGCTCAGTACCTGGACACCTCATACCCATCCACGGGATGGGTATGAGGTGTATAATAAATATGTAAAACTGATTATTATTATTATTATAATCAAGGGGGAAGCGCTAAACCCGGAGGATTATACAGCGCCTGGGGGGAGATGTGGAAGGCATTCAGGCTTAATTCGGGGAACTGGAGCACAGATCCAATTCCCTAAATCAAGAGCCCCTCACCAACATCAAGGAACCTTCCTTGAGGGGTATGTAAAACTTAAATTCATGCATTTACTTTAATTCCTGATCTAGGGAATTAAGGATCCTTGACAGATGTTATGGGCACAAATAAGATAAGATAAGATAAGATACGGCACATTATATAAATTTAACCTCAGGTCAAACAATGAATAGATAAATTTATTTAGGTACAGGTGCATATAATTATATATATAAAGTACATTTATTAAATAGTGTAAATTACCTTGTACATACCCAAGAAAAAGTCAGTGACATATTTCCATAGATGAAATGCAGCCTTTAATGACCCTCTTGTGTTATTCGATGGGCTTTTTACCTAATAAATCAACATTAAAAACCATTGTAAAAATGTAAGCTTATGTTTGTAGTTATTTGTAGTCTGTAGATTATCTTAAATAAGAACTACTAAGCATGCCAGTGTGAGGGAGTAGACAGTCGCAGTGTGGCTCTACTGAGGTGCTGGTCACGTCCTTAGTCATCTCACTCTAAAATGTTCAATTTAACAAAGACAGCTGCTAGGAACATTGGGTTTCGTTGGCTTTCAGGCAGTGCTTCACTGCAAGCACCAACAGTAGCTGTGGTAAGTGTGAGAAAGGAATATAATAAGGTAGTTCAGTGCTTGATGCCGGACACCAGTGTGAGTGTCAACACTTGTTGGCTCAATTGTTAATGTGACAGATGGAACCGGTTTCCATGACCTTTTTTTTCTACACTTTCAGCCCTGCCTGAGGCCAGACTTGCTGCCACTGATCAATCGCACTATTGCAGTTAGCAGTCCGCAAGCATACGTAAGAGTGCTTGATCTGGCCCTTGTAGGAGACATTAGTCCAGTAACTTTAACAACAATTACGTGTTTATTGAAAGCACTAAATAAGCATTTAGTACTTACTATCAGTAAAAGTATATATATTTAACCTAAATAATATGGAAATAAGTCTTTACATATAAATGGCGAAGTGCCAACAGTGATAATTTATTTAAAATGCGAAAAGATTTAGGAGTTCTAGTTAGTAAAAACTTATGTGAAGACAACAGTGTACAGATTCACAATAAAACTAATAAAATTCTAGGTTTCATATCAGGAAGTATAAATAATAGAAGCCCTAAGGTTATACTTTCAGTTTTAGTCTTGGGTAAGTTTATTTTGGTACTGGTATCCATAGGTACAGTTATCATACATATTACTGTATGTAAATTACCTAGGATAACCCCCAAAAAAGTCACAGTAACTTAGTTCCATTGGGGTCCTTGGGCGAAACTTGTTAAAAAGAATCTCTGCTACCAGGTATACCAATGCCTTTATTTCCGAGGGTGCCCAACTCTCCATGGAAATAAGTCACAAAGATAAGATTTCGTTCGGATTTTTAACCCCGGAGGGTTAGCCACCCAGGATAACCCAAGAAAGTCAGTGCGTCATCGAGGACTGTCTAACTTATTTCCATTGGGGTCCTTAATCTTGTCCCCCAGGATGCGACCCACACCAGTCGACTAACACCCAGGTACCTATTTGCTGCTAGGTGAACAGGACAACAGGTGTAAGGAAACGTGTCGAAATGTTTCCACCCGCCGGGAATCGAACCCGGGCCCTCCGTGTGTGAAGCGGGAGCTTTAGCCACCAGACCACCGGGCCACCACGAAAAATGCTAATGGTAACCCCATTAGCGTGCATCTGAGGGACCTGGGTTCAGTCAGGGCACAAGTGGGAATTGAAGATGGTTTTGTTTGGATTATTAACCCAGGATAACCCAGTAAAACCATGTCATGAGGCTAACTTATTTTCATTGGGTTTCTTTAATTTCCCCAGGATGCAACCTGCACCAGTCACCTAACACCAAGGTAGATTTAGATTTGGATTCCTTATTTCCAGTCACTGCATTTACAAAATATACAATAATCAGAAAACCCATAGGACCATGTTTTGGCAAGTGTATTGGTTGTTAAGCGAGGAGCAGCCCCCTTAACCCTTTGACTGTTTCAGGCCCCTCTCTGAAACTGTCATTCTATGTCGCCAAATATTCGAAAAAAAAAAATTTATTTTTTCTTATGAAAATGTCAGGAATATTTTTACTAGTGTTTTAAGCCTAAAAAAAATTTTTTGCCATCAGTACTTACCGAGATATAGAGCCGCAAAGTTTGCAGAAATTGACGTGCGTACGGCAACAGCGGCGACTGCCGCCCACCCGGTATTCTTTTATTTACTCTAATTCAAAGGTTTCTTGCATTTTTCAATATTTTTCTTTTCCAGGTAACTTATGTGGCCTGTGAGACCAATGTAAGGTGCATTGTTCAAATATACACTCATTATTTACAACACAATAACAGAACAAACTTTATCACTATTAGTTTGTGTATACACTTTGTTTACACAAACAAACAATACAAAACAATGTTTATTACTATTGTTCCATAATATATATACATATGTACAGTCACTAACCACGTTCCTAGAACTGCTGCAGCTTGTGGAACTCTTTGAAACATGGGTATATGCAGAGGGGCACTTCACACTCCTCACACATAAAACGAGTGTCTCTGCGTGTTTGTGGTATGCATACATACATAACACCTCTTCTGAGCATTTTTCTTGGCAGTAGTAGGAGGCAGTTGTATGGGGTAGTGATCACCAGGCCTCATACGAGATGACGTCTGTGGGCGCTGGTCTATTGCAGGAGTTGCTCCTTGGTACTTTGCAATTATTTGTCTGATTACTGACAGGCAAAATTCACCATATTTTGGTGTTTTGTTGGTCTTCAACTTGTATATGTTATAAGCATTTAGCATAGAGATATCAACAAGATGGAAAAAAAGTTTGATATACCACTTATAACTCTTACGTACACAGTCTGCAAACCCAATCTGCATGTCACATTTGTCCACTAAGCGCATATTGAGGTTGTAGTCCATGACAGCTGCAGGCTTTAGAATGGGTTCATTGGTCTCTCTGTTGTCCCTGCCACTGGGTACCATTTCGTTTGTGTGAACTGATGTCAACAATGTGACATCACGTTTGTCATGCCACCGAAATGCCATGATGTCATTGGCAGCAAAGGCTTGCACCTCACCTCTGCGAGTGCCAGCGTCGAACCTTGGCATATGTTTGCGATTACCACGCACTGTGCCACACATGTCTGTCAAGTTCACTCGCAAGAAATCACTGAGTAAGGGGCTTGTGTACCAGTTATCAGTAAATAACATATGCCCCTTACCAAGATATGGTTCCATCATTGTTCGAACCACATCACCAGAGATACCCAATAACTTCATGGTATCTCTCAAAGTATTACTGCCAGTGTACACAATAATATCTAAAACAAGACCACTTCTGCAATCACACAGTACAAATAGCTTTATACCAAAGCGTTTCCTCTTGCTTGGTATATATTGCTTGAATGAGAGTCTTCCTTTGAATAAAATCAAGGACTCATCAATAACAAGCTTCCTGAAGGGATAAAAATACATGCAGCACTTTTGTTTCAGGTACATAAACACATTTCTTATCTTATATAACCTGTCGCTTCTGTCAGGCCTGGTTTTGTCTGAAAAGTGTAACATACGTAACAGTATCAGGAAACGATTGACACCTATAATGTCACTAAAACCTGGAGTTGAAATCAGGCGATCTGTTGTCCAGTATGTGGTGACAGTGTGCTTATACACATGTGGCATAAGCATTATTGTGGCAAAAAACAGGTACATCTCTGCCACAGTTGTCTCCTTCCACTTGTGTAGCCGTGATTTTGGTGAGAGAATTGTATTTGCCATGGTGTAATCACAGTATGTATTTGTTTCCCTGACAATGATGTCCATCAGGGGTTCATTGAAAAATAACTCAAAGCAGTCCAGTTCACTGGCATTGTTCCCAAGTGGACAAGATGGCTTTATTCCACTTTGTGTTTCATCAAAGTCATGGGGACTGGGAACAAACTCGTCACCGTCCTGCCAATCCCAGATGCGGTCTGCTGGTGGGGTCTGGATATTGTACTGTGGTTGTGGCTGTGCAGGTTGTGGTGGTGCAGGTTGTGGCAGTGTGGGGTGGGGTGAGGCTGGTTGTTCTGCTGAGTCAGCCGCGTGGCTAGTAGCGTGGCCCGGTGATGGTGCCACATGGGCCGTGCCACCCTCACTATCACCACCACTGCCTCCTCCCTCACTGTCACCATTCATACCCATCGTTACAATATCGTCATCTTCACTATCAGGTCGTGGTGTTGGGCCACGGGATGTGCTCCCAGAGTTTCTCCTTCCCCTTGGAACAACATATGAAACACTACCAGACCGCATGCTACGTCGTACATACTGGCGCTTCACTGGGGAATATTCACTCTCACTGTCACTAGAACTGCTTTCAATGACCTTGAAATCACTATCACTATCACTGCTATCATCAGGGTGTTGTACACGACCAAATAGTTTCCTCTTTCGTCCTGGTACAGGCGAACGTGAACGTGAACAAGCCGGCACAGCACCAGAGGTCGAAGGTTGTGGGTCATCTGGGTTTTCGTCACTATTTACGTTATCCTGGGCACTTTTTTCGGTAACACTCACTTGAAAACCCTTGAATTCACTGTCACTGACATTTTCATTGCTGTTAGAGCTATCACTTGGGAACAAAAGACCTCCAATCCGCCGAGGAGTGAGGAACTTCTTACCGAGAGGCATGGTGAAAATGGACTGACAACATGGCGTTCCCACAATGCACCGCAAGGTCCCAGATTTTTTTCACAGGGTGCACACCGACCACTGAGACCCATTCTCTCCCGTGTAGGCCTACCAGGCCTTTGGCGCTCGATTTGAAGCCGCTAGAATTTGTGCGTATAAATACGTCAGAAACATTGGCTCGTAAGACGTATTTATACGTCTGAAACAGTCAAAGGGTTAATGATATTTCAAGCATACTGTACTGGTAGTGGGTTTGTGTCAACCTTCTTTAGATGGTTTTAATGTTACCTTTGCACCATTTATAACATTTTTAGTATATTAAAAATAGAACTAGGTATTAAAACAAAGTAAAATACACATACGTACAGTACAGATGTAATATACACAGACTTTGCAAAGCCTTCGACAAGTGTGACCATGCCGTAATAATGCACAAAATGCGTGCTAAAGGAATAACAGGAAAAGTTGGTAGATGGATCTATAATTTCCTCACAAACAGAACACAGAGTAGTAGTCAACAGAGTCAAGTCTGAGGCAGCTACGGTGAAAAGATCTGTTCCACAAGGCACAGTACTCACTCCCATCTTGTTTCTCATCCTCATATCTGACATAGACAAGGATGTCAGCCACAGCACCGTATCTTCCTTTGCAAATGACACCCGAATCTGCATGACAGTGTCTTCCATTGCAGACACTGCAAGGCTCCAGGCGGACGTCAACCAAATCTTTCAGTGGGCTGCAGAAAACAATATGAAGTTCAACGATGAGAAATTTAAATTACTCTGATGTGGTAAACATGAGGAAATTAAAACTTCTTCAGAGCACAAAACAAATTCCTTCCACAAAATAGAGCGAAAAACCAAAGTTGAAGACCTGGGAGTGATCATGTCGGAGGATCTCACCTTCAAGGACCATAACATTGTATCATTCGCATCTGCTAGAAAAATGACAGGATGGATAATGAGAACCTTCAAAACTAGGGATGCCAAGCCCATGACGACACTCTTCGGGTCGCTTGTTCTATCTAGGCTGGAATATTGCTGCACACTAACAGCACCTTTCAAGGCAGGTGAAATTGCTGACCTAGAAAATGTACAGAGAACCTTCATGGTGCCTCAATTACTGGAAGCGCTTGATGTTCCTGAACCTGTACTCCCTGGAACACAGGCGGGAGAGATACATGATTATATACACCTGGAAAATCCTAGAGGGACTAGTACCGAACTTGCACACGAAAATCACTCACAATGAAAGCAAAAGACTCGGCAGATGATGCAACATCCCCCAATGAAAAGCAGGGGTGTCACTAACACATTAAGAGACAATACAATAAGTGTCAGGGGCCCCGAGGCTGTTCAGCTGCCTCCCAGCATACATAAGGGGGATTACCAATAGACTCCTGGCTATCTTCAAGCAGGCACTGGACAAGCACCTAAAGTCGGTGCCTGACCAGCCGGGCTGTGACTCGTACATTGGATTGCGTGCAGCCAGCAGTAACAGCCTGGTTGATCAGGCTGATCCACCAGGAGGCCTGGTCACAGACCGGGCCGCGGGGGCGTTGACCCCTGGAACTCTCTCCAGGTAAACTCCAGGTAAACTCCAGGTAAACACTGGTTGGAGATTTGGTCGTAAGTCCAAGCGGTCATTAAACAGGTAGGTCGTTAAGTGAATAGCACCTGTATTATATGCATCAGGTATATGTATTTATATTTCTTATACGTATTTATTTAATGCAGGAACCTTTATGGAAATAAGAACATAAGAAAGGAGGAGCACTGCAGCAGGCCTGTTGATCCTTAAACTTTGCATAAATGTTATATTCATTACTTTGTCTAATTTCTCATGCTTTGATTTCACCATCTTGGTTCAACCATTCTGAACCAGTGAGCCAAGTCTGCTTGTTCAGAGGACAACCCAGATGATAATGAAAAATTAATTTCATAATTAGGAAGTTTTGGATAGTTAGAAATGTAATTCGCTGCCCCTTCCCCTATTAGTGCATTAATTAGAGGGTTCACTGTACTGTAACTAATTTGTATGGCTACTAAAAAAAAAAATTAATTTTAATTTTTTCTTACTCTCCTCTTTGCATCAAACCTGCCTACCTCCAATTCCTCGGCTTTTGTCTGACCCTTATGGACGTAACTTTTCCCCCGAATATAGTAATACTACTGTAGTTTAAGTTGCAAGACATTACGACTGCTGGTTCCAAATGGCATACTGCTGACAGTAGTGAAGTAAAGGAAACTTTGCAGAACAAGCTTTATTGGGACAATGTATTAAAGTAAATGAAATAAAATAAAATATTTATTTCTTTGCTAAGGTTACAATGTGTGTTTACATATACTAATGGTATGATTGGAGCAAAGAAAGTCACTAATGCCAAGGCATTTTGGGCAGACTTAACCTAATACTTATAGACTACCTAAGTCTAGACAGGTGAAGAGTGGTAGAATACAGACAGTCAATATTCACTCTATTGTTAACAATGAGGTAGTACAATTTATGTCAGTCGTACATTTTTAAGTATGTAATTGAGTTTTTACAATGGTAGAACACAAATATTCTATATTTCACTCTTATTATTAATATGAGGTAGTACAATTAGTGATACAAACAATAGTTAAGGGATAATAAAGTATTTGGAGGAGTTGCTTTGAATTTGGTTTAGTGTTTAGCATGGTGTGGGTAGGTTTGTTATTGAGAGGTGAGATGACTTTTGAGTAGGGTCCTAAACTGATTTGTGGGCAGGGAGCCTCTTGCTGCTTCAGGCAGAGAGTTCCAAATCTTAGGGTCCTTTATGGGCAATGCATTTTTGCAGTGTGAGACAGACATGAGGGATGTCAAAAAGTGTTTTGTGCCTCGTGTTATGCCTATGTGTTCTGTTGAAGCTATCTAGGAGAAGTTTGAGCAGAGGGTTGATATTGGAGTTTAATGTTTTGTATATGTAGTAGGCACAATAATAAGTGTTTATATTATGTATATTAAGTTCATGTACAGTATTTGAAGAGAGTTGGGGTGTGTTGTCTGGCACAGGAGTTTGTGATCATCCTCACTGCCGCTTTTTGTTGGGTTATTAAAGGTTTGAGGTGATTGGCCGTGGTAGATCCCCAAGCCCAAATACCATAGGTGAGGTAGAGAGTGATGTAAGGTTAGGAGGGCCCGTTGGGATATTGTCCCAGTACGTATTGTTGTACATATGTACATATATAGTCTATTGTCGTGGCTTGATCAAGCTCTACATAATGCAACATTATTCGAGTAAAAGCTTGTTCTGAAACTTGTCTTACCTGTGAATATAAAAGAATCACTGTCTGTTTATAAATTCAAGTCTTCTTAAAAAATCACTTACTCACCCACAACTAAATAAATACTGAATAACTGTATCTCATAAATGTATAACCTGTGACCCTATCAAACTTTTTTTTTTTTGTTTTTTTTTTTAATTGCATTACTTAATAAAATACTCCATTCTGTTGAATGTACAGCAATTCAGCAAATGACCAAATGACCTGACTTTGAAATACTCATTTGTGCTTAATTGTTATTTGTTTACTATAATTTTTACCACTGAATATATCATTGCTTTGTTAATCTTAAGTTAATTTTAAGCCTGCCCATAATGCTCTGCATACAAGGGGCTTTTGGCATGTTACACTTAACCACTGTATTTCTTTGTACATCTATGTATCATGTCCAAATTAATAATAAATAAATAAATAAAAAATTTAGAAAGATCTGATCCTTAGGCCAGTGCCTTGTTAAACATTGATAACCACATACTAGTTCACTATTGTTAAAAATGTAGCCATTTTCCTGTGTTGATGTTGGTACCTCATAGGTGCTAAATATTTTAAGTTTTGAATTAATATGTGCTATTATAGACCTTGCCATGATTACTGGTGATCACATGAATTCTTGACAGGTGCTTTCTGGCTCTGGGGTATACGATGGCTCTGAAATTCATGAAGCTTCAGCTGCCCTAGTTAGCCTGACACGTGGTGGAGCAGATGTTGTTTGTTATGCTCCTGATTCTGCTCAGATGCATGTTATA